>NC_057797.1:249231095-249257830 GCF_018294505.1 Triticum aestivum | reverse complement strand
CGCCTGCGCCGCACGCCGCTGCCGCTGCTGTCGCGTGCCGCCACCGCATGCCGCTGCCGCCGCCGCACCTCGCTGTCCCGCCGCGGAAGCCGCCGGAGGTATAGGCCGCCGCCGCTGGTTTTCTCTAGAAAACCGATCCGGTTTTTTTAGAAACCCTAGTTTGTTTTTTTAAATCAGTTCGCCTGTTTTTCTCGGTTTAGTTACTTTGCGGACGTTCGTCCGTACGTTCGTTCTAACAAACGGTGTTCACTCGTTAGCCGCAGACAACGAACGTTTGTTCGTTAGCCTGTTCGTCAGTTTTCTTTTTCTCGGATTTTCCGCGATTATTTCTCAATTGCGATTTCTGATCCGATTTTTGTTTCATTTTATCTTTTCGCTCGTTTAGAATCAGGCGATTCAAGCGCCTAAATCTTTTTCTCGAAACCCTCTTTTCGTTTAATCAACTTGAACATGATTTTGGTACTGTAAAATTTGATCTTAGTCCAGATTAGTGAATGGATCTTGTTTCTTTCGCAGTTTGAGTTTCGTTGCTCCGTTTGATTTGATACTTTTCGCAAACCGGAGTTCTTAAGTTGAACTTTCTGGTTAGATCTTCTTATTTGAGATTTAACCGTGTTTCTTTGCTTGATTGCTTATGTATGCTATTATTTGTTTGCGATAGAACACCCAGAGTGCGAAGCGTGCTACTACGAGTCCCTAGGTTTTGCGGATCATCAGCAAGACAAGTAACACTTTGATCATATCCCTTTATCACCCAGTTTTTATGCATTAGTTCCAATCCTCAAACATTGCATGGTTAGGATGTGAGTAACATGTGGGTTGGGAATTAGTTGATGAACAAGAACCTATTGCCCTGTTATTTATCAAATCCTTGGGAGTTACTTCTATGTATTGCTTATATTGCTATGATATGCTCGTAGACGTGGTTGGGTGAGTGAAATCCATGACAGATGTGACATTGTTAATTAATGGTTAAACTTAAGGTGGCAACTTGAATACACATCTGGGTGGATTGTTTGTTGGGCACCTGGGGAATCAAGTGTTGTCCTAGGATATCCCGGAATACCTGTGTGATAATCCTGTGGTCCGCCACCCAGGATCAAAGGGAACTAAGATATTTTCATGCTAGAAACTTCCGTGTGCAGCCACAAGCTATTATGAGCTCTAGCATAGTTGAGTAAATTGCGTGAAGCTCCCGAAGAGGTGGATCAGCAGGTAGATGGATGTAGGTTGGTATGGTCTGCCCGAAGAAAGGGGTTAATGCTTCTGAAAGACTGTGTCTCGGTCATCCGTTTCCCAAACACCATGAAGTGCGAGAAATCCAACGGAGGAGATCGAGTCTTATGGGGAAAAGTGCGCAAAACTCTGCAGAGCGTATAAACTAATCATAGTTAGCCATGTCCTTGGTTATGGACATCTTGAGTATCTAGTACTTGGAGTATCCTAAGTATCTCATCACTATTAAATAATATTGTTGGGTTGCTAATTACTTTAATTGGGATTGAGTTGGAGGAACCTTCTCAATGATGTTTCAACTACCATGATAGTTAAATAAAAATATATTCCTTTGTTGTAGGGAAAAATTGGCTTTTCGCAAAAACTATAACCATAGAGCCTTCCACCAGCCAAATATGCATGTAGTGATAGCATTATTCTGTTCTTGCTCTACTTTGTTATTTTGCCAACATATTCCATGTGCTCACCCGTTTTCAGGATGCAACGTATTATGTTGCAGACTTTTCAGACGAGGAGTAAGGTTTGTTAAGTCATTGCCGTGCAGCTCAGCTATGCCGTTGGAGTTGATGGACTCACTTTATCTTCCAAGCCGTCCGTTGTTATCATATTAGATGGCCTTAAGCCATATTTATTGTAATAAGTTCTTTTTTGAGACATTCGTCGTAATAAGTGTGTGATTGCTACTCTGTTATAAATCCTCAAGTACTGTGTGTGTCAGCATTACCGATCTAGGGATGACACTGAAGCATAGAGACTTGGCCGTTTGAGGTCAGGTCGCTATAGAAGTTTTCATGTTTTGGGTAAAGATTCGATGGACTATGGAATAAGGAGTGGCAAGAGCCTAAGCTTGGGGATGCCCAAGGCACCCGAAGGTAATATTCAAGGACAACCAAGAGCCTAAGCTTGGGGATGCCCCGGATGGCATCCCCTCTTTTGTCTTCGTTCAACGGTAACCTTACTTAGAGCTATATTTTTATTGACCACATGATATGAGTTTTGCTTGGAGCATCATTTTATTTATTAGGATTTGCTTCCTATTATTTAGAGTAGTGTTTTTATTCTTTCATTTCAATAAAAAAGTCAAGTATAGCCTTTACCATGCTTATTTTGCATGTCTATATGTTGCTATTTGAAAATAGAAAGTTTGCTATTATGTTTTGAATATTGGTGAATAGTTAGAACATGATAAAATATTGCAATTTTTACACAATTATTAGCAACAAATTCTATACAATGTGGTAATTTTTCAGAATTTTTCGAGTTAAAGAAGTATGATTACTCTTGCATTCTTTACAGATTGTTCTGTTTAGACAGATTGATGTTATGTTTGCATTGTTTGCATGTGTTTGCTTGTTTAATGATTTTATTTGAGGATAGGAGTGTTAAATATGAAGAGGCATTTAGTAGGCAATATAAAATAATAATTTTAGTGATTTGATACAGTAAAGAATGATAAGGTTTTGCATTTGATTTATACTAACTTATCTCACGAATTCTTGTTGAGTTTTGTGTGGATGAAGTTTTTAAGAATTAGGGAAACCGTGATATGAGAGGAATTAAGGAGACACAAAAGCTCAAGCTTGGGGATGCCCAAGGCATCCCAAGTTAATATTTCAAGAATTCTCAAGCATCTAAGCTTGGGGATGCCCCGGTTGACATCCCACCTTTCTTCTTCAACAACTATCGGTCAGTTTTGGTTGAGCCTAAGTTTTTGCTTCTTCACATGATATGTGCTATCCTTGCAATGTCATTTTATTTTATTTTTCTTTGTTTGAATAAAGTACTTAAGATATGAAATTTTATTAATGAGAAGGAGTCTTCACATAGTTACATAATTATTCAACTACTCATTGATCTTCACTTATATCTTTGGGACTAGTTTGTCATTTGCTCTAGTGCTTCACTTAAATCATTTTAGAGCACGACGGTAGTTTTACTTTGTAGAAGTTGATGAACTATCATGCTTCACTTATATCATTTTGAGAGTCTCTAAATAGCATGGTAATTTGCTTAGGTTATGATTTAGTCCTAATATGATGGGCATCCAAGAGGGATATAATAAAAACGTTCATATTAAGTGCATTGAATACTATGAGAAGTTTGATTACTTAAGATTGTTTTGAGATATAAAGATGGTGATATTAGAGTCATGCTAGTGAGTAATTGTGGATTGGAGAAATTCTTGTGTTAAAGTTTGTGATTCACGTAGCATGGACGTATGGTGAACCGTTATGTGATGAAGTCGGAGCATGTTTTATTTATTGATTGTCATCAGTGGTGCTCGGGGACGAGCGATGGTCTTTTCCTACCAATCTATCCCCCTAGGAGCATGCATGTAGTACTTTGTTTTAATAGCTAATAATTTTTTCCAATAAGTATATGAGTTCTTTATGACTAATGTCGAGTCCATGGATTATACGCACTCTCACCCTTCCACCTTAGCTAGCCTCTCTAGTACCGTGCAACTTCGCTGGTGCATTAAACCCACCATATACCTTCCTCAAAGTAGCCACCATACCTTGCTATTATGACATTTACATAGCAATTCCGATATATATTGACATGCAACTTCCACCATTCCATTTTATTATGACACATACAATCATTGCCATATTGCTTAGCATGCTCATAAGATAGCTAGCATGATGTTTTCATGGCTTGTCTATTTTTTGATGTTATTTTCTACACTAGATCATTGCACATCCCGGTACACCGCCGACGGCATTCATATAGAGTCATATCCTTGTTCTAGTATCGATTTGTAATTCTTGAGTTGTAAGTAAATAAAAGTATGATGATCACCATTATTAGAGCATTGTCCCATGTGAGGAGAGGATGATGGAAGCTATGATTCCCTCACAAGTTGGGATGAGTCTCCAGACTTTACAAAAATAAAGGAGGCCAAATAAGCCCACAAAAAATAAAAGAGGCCCACAAAAAATAAAAGAGTCCAAGAAGCCCAAACAAAAAAATGGGAGAAAAGAGGGAAGGGACAATTTTACTATCCTTTTTCCACACTTGTGCTTCAAAGTAGCACCATGATCTTCATGATAGAGAGTCTCATATGTTGTCACTTTCATATACTAGTGGGAAATTTTCATTATTGAACTTGGCTTGTACATTCCAATGATGGGCTTCCTCAAATTGCCTAGGTCTTCATGAGCAAGCAAGTTGGATGCACACCCACTTAGTTTTCTTTTGAGCTTTCATAGACTTATAGCTCTAGTGCATCCGTTGCATGGCAATCCCTACTCACTCATATTGATATCTATTGATGGGCATCTCCATAGCCCGTCAATACGCCTAGTTGATGTGAGAGTATCTCCTTCTTTTTGTCTTCTCCACAACCACCATATTCTATTCCACCTATAGTGCTATATCCATGGCTCGCTCTCATGTATTGCGTGAAAGTTGAAAAAGTTTGAGAACATCAAAAGTATGAAAAATTTCTTGGATTGTCATCTGGGTTGTGCACGATTTAATAATTTGTGTGATGAAGATGGAGCATAGCCATACTATATGATTTTGTTGGGATAACTTTCTTTGGCCATGTTATTTTGAGAGGACACGATTGTCTTATTAGTATGCTTGAAGTATTATTGTTTTTATGTCAATATTAAACTTTTGTTTTGAATCTTATGGATCTGAATATTCATGCCAAAATAAAGAAAAATACATGGATAAATTTGTTAGGTAGCTTTCCACATCAAACATTATGTTTTTATCATTTACCTACTTGACGACGAGTAGGAGTTAAGCTTGGGGATGCTTCATACTCTCCAACGTATCTATAATTTTTTATTGTTCCATGCTATTATATTATCTGTTTTGGATGATTTATATGCGTTACTATGCTATTTTATATTATTTTGGGGACTAACTTATTAACACAGAGCCCAGTTTCTATTTTTTTTCCTTGTTTTGAGTTTTATAGAGAAGGGATATCAAATGGAGTCCAAATGGAAAAAAACTTTCGCGATGAATTTTCTTGGACTAGAAGATAGACGTAGGACTTGGAGAGGAAGTCAGAAGAGTCCCGAGGGATCCACAAGCCCTTAGGGCGCGCCCCCTGGCTTGTCAGCCCCATAGGACTCCTCCAACCCTAATCTTTGGCCTATAAATTCGGAAATATTCCCAAACAAACAGAAGCATCCACCAAAATACTTTTCTGCCGCCGTAACCTTCTGTTCCCGTGAGATCCCATCTTGGGGCCTTTTTCGGCATCCTGTCGGAGGGGGATTCGATCACAGAGGGGTTCTACATCAACTCTATTGCACTTCCGATGAAGCGTGAGTAGTTTACCACAGACCTACGGGTCCATAGCTAGTAGCTAGATGGCTTCTTCTCTCTCTTTGATCCTCAATACCATGTTCTCCTCGATGTTCTTGGAGATCGATCTATCCCATGTAATTTTCTTTTGCGGTGTGTTTGTTGAGATCCTATGAATTGTGGATTTATGATCGGTTTATCTACGAATATTATCTGAATCTTCTCTGAATTCTTTTATGCATGATTTGATATCTTTGTATTTATCTTCAAATTATTGGTTTGGCTTGGGCAACTAGATTGGTTCTTCTTGCAATGGGAGAGGTGCTTAGTTTTGGGTTTAATCTTGTAGTGTACTCAGCCAATGACAAAGAAGGGGTAGCGAGGCACATATTATATTGTTTTAATCAAGGGTAAAAAATGGGATTTTCGTCATATTGCTTGAGTTTATCCCTCTACATCATGTCATCTTACTTAAGGCGTTACTCCGTTCTTACGAACTTAATACTCTAGATGCATGCTGGATAGCGGTCGATGTGTGGAGTAATAGTGTTGGATGCAGGCAGGAGTCGGTCTACTTGACACGGACGTGATGCCTATTTTCATAATCATTGCCTTGGATATCGTCATAACTTTTTCCTTTTCTATCAATTGCTCGACAGTAATTTGTTCACCCATCATATTATTTGCCTTCAAGAGAAAAGCCTCTAGTGAAACCTATGGCTCCCGGGTCTATTTTCCATCATATATCTTCAGATCTATAAACCAAAAAACCCAAAAAATACCTTGCTGCAATTTATTTACTTTTTTGTTTTATGTTTTAGTAATCTTTTATATCTATATCTATCAGATCTCATCCTTGCAAGTGACCGTGAAGGGATTGACAACCCCTTTATCGCGTTGGGTGCAAATGTTTTATTGTTTGTGCAGGTGCATAGATTGGAGACTTGTGTGTATCTCCTATTGGATTGATACCTTGGTTCTTAATTGAGGTAACTAGTTCTCTCTAATTTGATGCATGACCCTTTCCTATTTAAGGGAAAAACCAATGCAAGCTAAAGAAGTAGCACACTTCCATGTGGTGCATTATTAATGTGGTTTCGTGGACATGCTCTAGTCACTAGAATTTTGAACACATTTGATATTTCTGAGAATTGTTCTTTGGCCCTTCCGACATCTATATATAGGTCCCACACCCCATCGTTGTGTCGAGCCTCATCATTAAATTTCTAACCTTTCACAACCACTTTGTCTAAGATTTTGAGGGCTTTCAGGCAAGAACATGAGAAAGGAAGTTGTTGTGTGATTCCAAGAACACTTCCTTGATTCTTTGAAGACTAAACTCCTTTCTTTTTAAAAACTTAATCTCATGTGTTTCTTTTTTTGCTTCAAGCGTATCTTTTGAGACAAAGAAATCATGTGGGTTCTTCTAATTTGATCAAAGATCTTATGAGGATTTCATCCAAGCGACTTTGCTTTACTTGTTACTTTTGGTGGGTATGCGCCTCATAGACGGCTAGGAGTCACTTGAGGGCCATATACTCCTTTATTGTGAAGAAATGAAGAATTCGTACATGGTTCAGAGATCACCTTCTACATACCAAGATACACCCCTAGTTAGTATTAACCTTTGTGGTTGATAAGCCATAGTGGAATAGCTAGGTGGGTTTTTGCTTGGTGGGCACATAGTAGGGGATGAAACTAAGTAATTTGTGGTGTTAGAACCATTGTGATTAGAAGAATACATAAACATGGAGTTGTATAGAGCGAACTATACGAACCACAGGAATACATTGTCGAGCCTGTATGTTTGCAATTTCTTAGCTCACTCTCTTACTTATTTTTAAGTTACTCATTTAGCTTGCTTATGTAAGTCTTTATAAGTACCTACTAGAAAGTCCCCTTATAATTGCAAACTCATGAAGTTTTGTGTAGAATTTTTAGTAGGATTACCCACCCTTCCCCTCTAGTCCATGAAACATTTGATCATAATATGAGTGGTGTCACGAAGTCATTGACCATTCCCCCTCACGGAATTCGACCATCTATAACTCCTTGGTGAGGGATTGATTGGACCTTGGTCGCACATGCATCATCATCGCCGATATATGCTTGGTTAAGTTTTCTTCCCACACCGTCTTGATCGTCACCTGACAACTAGAATGTGGTCATGTAAATGCACAACGACATGCATAAGAGCCTTATGTGCCATCTTATCTGGTTATTGATCAGTGTCATCGTGGTTGACAATGTCCCATAAGCCTCTAGCCTCCAGCATGGTGTCGGATTCTGGGTTCTGCAGACCCTTGAGAGGTTCGAACTCTGGGGCGCGTGCGAAGATCTCGTCCTCCCTAGTCTACCTTCTCAACGATTCCAAGACCTAGCTCGACGAACCAAAGGGACAAGAGACACAGTAGTTTATCCTGGTTCGGGCCACCTTGCAGTGTAATACCCTACTCCAGCTTTGTGGTGGATTGCCTCGAGGGGCTGAGGATGAACTAGTACAGCGATAGAACAGCCTCAGGAGGTGAGGTGTTCTTGCGCTTGATGAGTTTGTTAGGGTGGAACGGATTCGATCCCCTCTATGGTGGTGGCTAAGCCCTATTTATAGGGGCTTTGGTCCTCTTCCCAAATATAGGCGGGAAGGGATCCCACAACAGCCAAATTCGAAGGGAGACAATTAGTACAAGTGTGACGCCCCCGATTCAATCATACACTAATCATACACGCAAATGTGTACGATCAAGATCAGGGACTCACGGGAAGATATGACAACACAACTCAAGACACAAATTAAAACAATACAAGCTTTATATTACAAGCCAGGGGCCTCGAGGGCTCGAATACATAAGCTTGAATACACAAGAGTCAGCGGAAGCAACAATATCTGAGTACAGTCATAAGTTGAACAAGTTTGCCTTAAGAAGGCTAGCACAAAAGCAACAACGATCAAAGAGGCAAGGCCTCCTGCCTGGGACCTCCTAACTACTCCAGGTCTTCGGCAGCCTCCATGTAGTAGTATCCATCGACGGTGGCATCTGGCTCCAGGGATCCACCATCTGGTTGCAACAACCGGAAAGAAGAAAGATGGGGGAAAAGGGGTAGCAAAGCAACCGTGAGTACTTGTCCAAAGTACTCGCAAGCAAGGATCTACACTACATATGCATCAGTATAAATCAAATGGGTTGTATCTGTGGACTGGATTGCAGAATGCCAGAAGAGAAGGGGAGAAAGCCTAGCCTATCGAAGACTAGCATCTTCATGCAGCTCCAAGCATCTTGCAGCATCAGAAGAGATAAGAGTAGCATAAAGTAAAGTAGTAGCAGTGTTATCAACCTCGGCCAGAGATCCTTTCTCGACTCCCTATGAGAAAGCAATCCCAGAGCCATACTATCCCGTTATCACCTCAAGTATCTAGTTCTAGTTGTATCGATCGGGATAAACTCCAAGTGTCCGTTACCGTATGATGGGCTATTGATAAATGTTTTCTTCCTCGCAGGGGTGCACCAACTTACCCACCACGCTCGACTAACTTCGGCCAGACACACTTTCCTGTGTCATGCCCGGCCTTAGCCAAACAATACGCCGCAACCCGACCTAGGCTTAATAGAGAGGTCAGCACGCCGGACTAAGCCTATGCCCCCAGGGGTCATGGGCCATCTCCCCAGGAACTCCTGCACGTTGCGTACGCGGCCGGTGAGCAGACCTAGCTACCTCCTTACACAAGGCAGGAGCTTACACAGTCCAACCTGGCGCGCGCTGCTCAGTCGCTGGCGTCTATTAAGCTTCGGCTGATGTATACGATGCAGAACGCCCATACAATACCCACGTGATGGTTAGTGCTATCAGGCCAGAGGCCCCTCGGATCAAATATCCAAATCATAGTGGATTAGGAATGCGCGGTTACAAGCAGAGACTCACGAAAGATGTGACCCCGTTGCCCCGTCTCAAGGACTTGCGGCAAGGGCTAAGAATGCCCCCCACGCCTCGTAATTATCTTGCGGGCACCTTCCAGGTCAACCGGACTCCACATCACTTGCAATTAAGCTCGCGCGGGTACCCCTCAAGGCCGCCCCGCCATTCCAAGTAACAGTTGTAAAGTACAAGTATCCGTGTGTCCAAACATCAAGGGGAAAACCCGAGGAATCACCCCCGGTGAATTCAACTCGATGTAATCATCAAGGTGAATGTAATAGGAACCACCCTTGAGGTTCACACTTGAGGGGTTGCACGACAGAGTCGTATCGGAAGTGGTTAAGGAGGAAATCACCCTCGATGATCACAACCGAATAGCTACACTATAGAGATCTCATCAGGAGTGATGTATGAGGTTCCACCCTCGGCACTCGACGGTAACTCTGCAGAGTCGTGCAACAAAAGGGGCGTGGTGTGATGTGAGGTGTCAGGCTCTAGTCGTCGATCACGTTGATCAAGTCGTCGATGATGAAGCAGGGGTAATAAGGACAAGGTGGAGGTCACTGATGGATCACTAACCAACCTATACTAAGCAATTTAGGATAAGCAGGTAAGGAACAATAGCAGGTACAAAAGCAGGCTATGCATCAGAATAGGAGCAATCAATTACACTAGCAAAATCTAATGCAAGCATGAGAGAATGGAATGGGCAATAGTGGAATGATCAAAGGGGGGCTTGCCTGGTTGCTCTGGCAAGGAGGGGTCGTCCTCGACGTAGTCGATCACAGGGGCAACATCGGTCTCGAGGTCTACCGGAGGGAAGAGGGGGCACATGTCATCTGTACATAGACTATTCTTGCCATTAACTAACACCTAGTAGTACTAATCTAAGCAAGGGTCGTCCACTACTCCGGCCATGTGCATGACGCGCACACACAGCACACACAAGTTAGTACGCTAGGAGTTATTAACATAAGATGTCATTTTGTGATTTTTGTAGGATTTAATCTAATCATCAAAAGGATTTGGTCCAGTGGGATAAAATGGAGTTTGTCATGTATACTTTCTGTCCATATAACTTTTATTCCTACTAACATTTGTTTAGTTTCCATTTAGGAGCTGTACAGAGGGCCAGTCCGCATAATAGCAGTAAAGCTAGCTAGCGCTACAGTAACTGAAAGTTACTGTAGCTTCAACAATACAGGCAGAGTAGTAGTGGTGTAGCGAGCAGCAGCCAGCAGAGCAGCAGAGCAGCGACAGTCAGAGGCGGGCGCAGCCAGGCACGACGTGCAGCAGCAGCAGCGGCAGCAGTGGAGTGCGGTAGCGGGCGGAGGTAGCTGCAGTGGTTGCAGCGAAGGGCTTCGGCGGCAGCAGCAGCCGTCGTGGTGGCGTACAGAGGCGACGAGGCTCGCCGGACTCGCGGCTTTGGCAACCATTTGGTCAGCCGAGAGCGGCTACGGGGAGAGGACGACGGCGCGCATCGGGGAGAGGTGCTAGTGGGTGCGGGGGGTGGCCAGAGTTGGGCGTAGCGACAATGGCCATGGCACCGGCATTCGGGACTAAGCGGAAGCGGAGAAGCGCGGTGCGAGCGTGCAAGATGAGCAGCGGGGCAGCAGCTACGGGGCTCCATGAGCGCGCTAGGGAGGACGGGCGAGGCTGTAGTGGCTCGGGAGCTTGGTGCTCACAGCCATGGCGGTGGCCTGAGCACGGCCACGCGGCGGACTTAGCTACGGGGCGCGGGCGAGCTCGACTAGAGGAGGAGGAGTGTGAGCTCACCAACGTTGTTGAGACAGCCCGGGGAAGATGCGCGGCTGCCGGAGTCGTTGGCGAGGCGGCGGTGATCGGAGGAGGAAGAAGAAGGTCGGCCCGGTGATGGAGGGGCTTCCGGCTCCTGCTCGCGGGTGTGGACGATGGTGCTGGTGGGTGTGGAGCTTTGGGACGCGTCGAAGAGGGATGGGGGCAGTGGACGCCGGTGGGCGGCGACAGGAGGTGCTCGGTGGAAGGGGATCTGGTGGATGGGGAGAGAGGAGTGGGAGACAAGGGGGAGTGGCTAGGGTTCAGCGGGGTCACACGTGTCGTTCTTATCCATCAGGAGGACTGTGGGATGCCCGACACGATGACTGCAGCGGCCATGGTGGGCGTGGATGTGTGCCACGCCATGGCCCTTGTCTCCTCTCTGTAGGGAGGAACATAAGAAGGGGAAAAGGCCGTGGTAGGCTGGGCCATGTGCACTGTGGTCACATATGGCCCGAACACATGGTAGGATTTTAGTCTTTCCCCCCTTTTTACTTTTCTGCTTATTCATTTCACCACTGCTTCACCTTTTAATTTAGTACCAAATGAGTTTTGTTCAACTTGAAACTTGTCACATAATTCAAGCACATTATTTATAGGAGTCAATAAAAAGTTTAAGGCCAAAAGAGTTGTCTAACCATTTTTAGATATTGAAAAGGCCAATTTTAAATGTTGCTAGACCACTAAATAATTTCCAAGGGCACTTAGGGAATCCAAAAGAGGTTGGCTCCAACATGACAAATATCCAGGGATTGTTTGTCACACTTTGAACATTTTAGTTTTCATGTTTGGCAAATTTGAATTTTGACTTTGGATTTGAGTTTGAACATGAACAGTGATTTGGATTAAGTGAGGATTGGCAACAGTAATGTGATGACGTGGCACCATTAGCAGGGGTTTACTGTAGCTTAATTATCTGAGCGTCACAATTCTCCTCCAGTACAAGAAATCTCGTCCCGAGATTTAAGGGGTGGAGTAAGGGGGAAAGACTCAGGAAGTACGGGGCTCAACACAAGATAGGTACCTAAGGGCTATCTCAATGAACATGGCATAGAGGCATCTATCAAGTTGAAATTCAAGAAAGTCATCGAGAGCAAGGTAAGAAGCTGTAATAAGAAGTTTCAAGCGGGTAGGCAATCATTCGTTGCCTGAAATAGAGGGTGAACGGGGTTTAGAGCACTGGGAATAAGTATTGCGTGTGATACCAGAATAGATCACTAGGAAGGTGGCTCATGATTTGCGTATGAAGCCAAGTGCATGGAACAAATTTGGAAAACCGGGATGTATAGGAGAGTCAGGTTTAGATCCTGTGGAACTGTGGGTTATGGGCCCATCATGTGGGTTAAAAACAGAAAGGGCGTTAACATTTGCACGGTCATGTTAGCAAGGCCGGTCAGAGGACAACCTGTCAGTTATGTTGACAACAACGTTGGTACCAAAGGTGAGGGACGAAGAGAACCATTTTACTGCTCGTTGAAACAAGGTGGACCAAAAGGCAAAGTTCTCGTCCATCGATGGTTACTGGAATGTCATCAACAATAGTAACAGGGTCTTACTGATAAAGTTGGGCACTGAGGTGCTTACTTAAGCAGGGATTTATTACTGCTTAGATCATAAAATTTATAAGAGAGGATAATCAAACCAACGGAAAGCAAAATGTGTCTATTAAACTTAACAGACCAATGGAAAGGAAATTGTGCTCCACACAAGAATTGGGAGTATATCCTTCCCAAAGAAAAGCGGAGCATGATATACATGATAGGACATTAAGTGCAAAAGCATTTAAATAATGGGCGAGCGAAGAATTAGGATATTACCCATACAACGGTGTTTGGATAATAGATAAAGAAGCATTTAGCATTTCGCTTCAAATGTTCGTGTTGATATTCAGAATACCACTGTCATGCTTCGAGATAGCACTGATATGGTGTTTCAATTAAGGATCGGGTGTGTAGATCATAAGAGATTCAAAGGATCATTTCCAAGATTATCTCGGAATGTAAGGTATAACCGAACAAAATCAGTTCTATGTTGGCAGGAAGTCAAGGACGTTGTTGATGATAACACAATCATCGAGGGGGGAGGATGGCATTTCTCATTAATAATTCTATTCATAGCCTGAGACAAGTCAGTATATTGATCGGGATCACGACAGATTTTGTCGAGGTACTATGAAGAGGCCATCGAACAGTGACAACATCATGCAAAAGGAATGATGAAATGAAAGGTTATTGGAACCACGGATGTGACACAAGCTCGAAATCAAGCTTGTTGTTTCAGGTGAAATGATAGGATGAGGAAGATCGATGTAAGCTTAGCTCGTCATCGGAAGTTGTGCTCTGGGAAGAAGGACCGGGTAGCACAGTTAAAATTAGCTTGATAATGATATAGCCGATCAGGCTAGGAATGACGTGATGGAGTATCATTCCAATGAGAATTCACAAGAGGTAGTGCAATGACACAATATCCTCAAGGTAACAAGGGGCAATACTCGAGGTAGATCAAAAATAGAGGTTGGACAGATGAAACGATCTGTAGAAGACAAGTATTTTAACTTGTCTGGGAAATGGAATTAAGGAGAAACTATGGTCGGAACCACGATTATGAATGATCAAACCATCGATACAAGATGAACTTATAACAAGGGGTAATCATTTTTACGAGCAGCCTCCACGATAAGTTCTACATCGGGTCCATGGGCATGAACACAAAGGTTCAAGGTCGACTCCCACTGCTTCAATGCATAACCTTTCATTCACTCCTCGTTATCGAAGAAATTGTAGTGCAGAAGGTTTATCTAGCGAAGTACCAGAAGAGTAAGACTCACATCTCTTTTGAGTTCATACGGATTAGGGAAGGCATAGGTTCAACCCGTAGGGGTATCTTAGGAACACCTACCACTAACTTCCAGAGCATATAACATCAGCTCAATAGCAGAGCATGGTTGACAATAAGCAAAGGATACAATTTACCGAAGGCAATATGTGTCAGCGGAAGAGCGCACGAGATTTTGAATATGAAGGACATTGCTAGATAATAATCCAACAAAGGATTCAACGGTCCTCAATGGATCTGATGTGAGTATCAGTACTCAATCAGAAGAGGGAAAGAATGCAAAGGCATTAGATTATAGAAACAGCTAAATAATTCGATGTTCAAGTTGAAGGGAACTAGGTGGATAATCATTACAACATGATTGGCCAAGATCAAACTCATGTCTAGAATGACGTATGAGTAGAAAGGTCAAATTTCAGGGTTTGACTGATGATTGCGAGCAATCGCAACATAAAGAATCAATAGGCTCAGGATGACAAGGACAAATGATGTTAATGAATATTGCTAGACATATGGATTTAACCATAATGCGGGCAGACAAGACTTTCGGGAGCACTAGGCTGCAGAGGATCTTTGGGAGATCGAATTGCGTTTGAATAATTTTGTGAGACATAAGATCAACTGGGATGAATGAACCCCCGATAAGTGTGAGGAATTTTTTGTAGGTGTTGGGGATATTACTACTAGACATAAACCGGCCAGGAGAGGCCGGGTTATCCTCATGATGATTACCTTACTTAAAGCCCATGAAGATATGAAGGATGGCGCTTCATGGAGGCCCAAGGCCCAAAGGCGGGTTAAAGCCTATAGATGTAAACAGACATTGATGTATGCTTGTATGATAAGGTAGGAGTAGAGACCGAGCCGGACACGTTTATGATCCGGCCTCGGGACTCTGTAAACCGGCGAGCGTCGACCTATGTATGTAAAGGGGCGACCCGGCGGCGGTTTAGGGACAACACACAACAACTCGAGAACCAGGCAAAGCGGATTCGCTCCCTGGTCATCGAAACCCTAGAAATTCCATCACAACTGGAATAAGCTTTTACCTTCATCGTAAGGGGCCGAACTAGTATAAAACTCTCGCGTCCTTTGTCCTCTTTAACCCCTTTAAGCCGTAGCGATGGCTCCATGACTAATTCCTTTCACAAGGACATCTGCCGTGACAAGACCACGACAGTTGGGGCCCACCGTGGGGCTATCGCACGACGGTTTCAAGTTCTTGAAGGGCAGCCTCGAAGGACTCAAGGGATATGTTGTGGGCCGGATGACTAAAAGTCGTCACGACAAGCTCTACATCGACGATGTAGGATGGGGTCCCGAGGCCGGTTCAGTCGAGTACGGGTACCAGGTCCCCTTTGGTGGAATTCACGTCTTCATCGGCAAGATCGACGAACCGAGCCCTGACATCTGCACCGACATCATCAAGACGGCTCAGTGTGGAAGCTCTGCCCAGATTCAGGCAACCGTAAAGCATGTCTTCGTAGGTGTCATCCGTGGAGCGGAATATGAGGATAGATCGGCATCTGGTGGCGAAATCGTTGTCTGCTCTGATGGCGAGTCTTCAACCTGAGAGACCGAGTCGCTGTACCAACTGCAGGATGGCCGGATTAGTGGAGGTTCCAATGGCAACAGTATTCCCGATTTGCCAAGCCGGGTCGCGGTCTTCATGGCCAGGACACAAACAGCGCAGCACTCTTCTACTACCGCGGCAATGATCTCCGGTTCAGCAATAACAACACCAGCGGGAGCAGGGGGCTCTGCGCCACCTCCGGCTCAGGTTTTGTCCGATCAGTTCAATGTATTAGCAACATTGCTGGCAGCGGAGGTGGACACGACAAACCGGGATCAGCACAACACAGAGATTTCAAAGATGAAGGATCAGATAACTCAAGCTAAAGCAGACCTGGCAGCAGAAAACACCAGGATGGCTACAGAGCGGGTCGGATTGGAGGCTCAGGCGTACTGGCTTAGGCTGGATCAGAGTGCATCAGATGACATCATGAGAAGAAGATACCGGTCACGCCTTTCGTCAGCCTTGGAGGCAAGGAATCTCTTTAACACGCCAGGAGCAGGCACCAGCGACCAACCTGTGGTAAACCGGGCGGAGGCACTTGGGATCGGGGCACCGGTTCAGCCTCGTGCGATGGATCTGTCGCCTCCGCCTCGTCAGAACGACATTCCATCACGACACGTCTCAACACCTCCGGGTCATTACTCTAACCCTTTGGATAACATCGTTGCTGCCGCTTCATGATTGGCAGCTCTCCCGATTGATGGCGAGTCCCCAGTAGCAATTGAGACACGGCGGGCTAGGGATCTCCTTTAGACGGCTTTGACTCAGCAGCAGGCCTATTCATATAGCCGCGAAAGGATTCATTCTACTCCCCGCCCAAGCCGGAGCTACAGCAGGCATATCGATGAACCGGCTGTATCAAGCAGTGCGAGGAATCGTAATCCGCCCCGTGGCATTAACCCGACGGGTGGCGGTGGCAATGCCCGGGATGTAGTGGATCGCGATAGGGCATGTCGGAAAGCCGAGTTAGCGGCACAGCACGAAGCTCTGGTTCGGCAACTCACGCCGGTTCGTCAGTTCACTCCGGTTCGTCCAAAAACATCGGTGAACCAGGGGTTACCTCCAGTTCTTTGGGAGTGCCATGTCTTGTCCCAGCGCTGCGCAATGTACGGTTACCCAAGGATTTCAAAGGCCCGCGTAAGGTGCCAAATTACACTGCCGATTTATCCCCTGAGTCAGATTTATCCCCTGAGTCATGGGTGGAGAGTTATGAGATGGCAATGGAGATGCTGGATGTGGATGAAGTGGTGTGTGCCAAATACTTTACCATGATGTTGGAGGGAACAACTCGCACGTGGTTGAAAAATCTGCCAGCCAACTCTATTGGATCATGGGCCGAATTAAGCGCCCGGTTTATCCAGAACTTCAAAGATACGTGCAAGCAGCCCATGTCCGTCGTGGATTTAGCTGCCTGTGTCCAGGAGGAAGGAGAATCAACAACCCACTTGGTGCACCGGGTTTCCGGAGATTTTGCATTCATCAGACCGCATCAATGCTGACACGGTCGTTTTAACATTAGAAGGCAATTGCCGGTTTGCACCTTTGAAGCTGAAATTCGGACAGCTTAAACGCCATTGTAATGACATGGGAACGCTTATGGAGGATCTGGTAAAATATGCCGACTCTGATAGTACCAAGGACCCCGAGTCTGATGATGACAAGATAGGGAAGGGAAAGAAGAGCGGCAACACCAAGGGGCAGCAGCATAATCCGACAGGTCATGGGAACAATGGTAAACGCAAGGCAGATAATAGCTTGGACTTTGTGGCTAACACCAATGCCCAGGATAACGGTCAGCGGCGTAAGGGTAAACCTCTCCAGTGGGGTGGAGGGTCAGGCCCCAATCTGGAGTGCCTGTTAAACCAGCCTTGCCCAAAGCACGGATCAAAGGAGAGGCCAGCTACGCATCTTTGGAAGGATTGCTTCATCATGCGGGAGTTCAAAAATTCAAATCTCTTTCAATATGACAATGGACCGCCCGGCGGTTCAGGAGGCGGTTTCCATGGGTCGGGTTATGGTGGTGGCAGATCCGATTGAGGGTTCTAGGGCAACCAAACCGAACATGGCAATCAGAACAACCAGGGCAACCAGGGAGGTTACAACCATCAGAGGAATCAACAGCAGCAACAATCAGGTTATTAGAGCAATCCAAAACAGTTAAATAGAGGGCAGTATCATGTCTTCACCACTTGCTTATGTAAGCGTGATCAGAAGCTTCATAAAAGAGCCATGAAATCCGTTGAACCGGCGATACCTCGTTATCTGCACTGGTCTGAACAACCCATCCTGTGGAGTCGAGAGGATCATCCACCCCGGGTTGACAATCCTGGTCATCTAGCTTTAGTGGTGGCACCTCAGGTTGGGGGGGTATAAATTTACCAAGGTGCTTATGGATGGAGGAAGCAGTATCAATATCCTTTACTATGAAACATTTTGCTGCAAGGGGTTAACAGATAAGAACCTTAAACCGTCGAACACTTTGTTTCATGGGGTTGTGCCTGGTAAATCGGCATACCCAGTTGACAAGATAGCTCCGGAAGTTGCTTTTCGAGATGATCATGATTCAAGATCAGAGTGTTGACTTTTGAAGTGGTGAAAATCAAGAGTCCATATCATGCCCTGTTCGGACGGCCGGCTTATGCTAAGTTCATGGCAAGGCCCTGTTATGTTTATTTGCAGCTTAAGATGCCGGGTCATAAGGGTACCATCACGCAGCATGGGAGTCGAAAGATTACTTTGGAATGTGAAGAAGGTGGTGCATCTTATGCCGAGTCAGTTTGTGCCACGAAGGAGCTGAAATTTTATAAGGAGAATGTTGATCCGGCAGATATGACTTCTCTAAAAAAGTCAACTACTGAGCATGACCCGGCATTGAAATTTAAATTGGCTGAGGAGACTAAGTTGGTTGACTTTGTTCGTGGTGATTCATCCAAGCAGTTCAACATCAGCGCTAACCTGGATCCGAAATAGGAAAGTGCGCTCATCGAGTTCATCCGTGAGAACCGAGACATCTTTTCATGGAAGCCTTCTGACATGCCAGGTGTATCGAGGGAACTCGCTGAGGACACCCTTAATATAGATCCTAAGTTTAAACCGGTCAAGCAGTTTCTTCGCTACTTCAACAAAGAAAGGCATAAAGCTATTGGTGAGGAGGTAGCCCGGCTTTTGGCAGCAGGGTTTATTGTGGAGGTCTTTCACCCTGGGTGGCTAGCTAATCTGGTGCTGGTACTTAAGAAAAACGCCACTTGGCATATGTGTGTAGATTACACAGACTTAAACAAAGCCTATCCAGCTGACCCCTTTGCTCTCCCTCGTATCGATCAAATTATTGATGCTACAGCAGGTTGCGACCGTTTGTGTTTTCTAGATGCTTATTCTGGTTATCATCATATTAAAAATGGAAGTTAAGGACCAGAAGAAGACAGCCTTCATAACTCCCTTTGGAGCCTTCTGCTATGTATCTATGCCTTTCGGGCTCAAGAGTGCCCAGGCAACTTATCAGCGCTGCGTCCAGAATTGTCCGCATAAATAGATTGGGTGCAATGTCCATGCATATGTGGATGATATTGTGGTGAAATCCAGAAAGGAGGAGACATTGATAGGTGACTTGAGGGAAACTTTTGATAACCTCTGGGTTTATAAGATGATGCTTAATCCGGCCAAATGTGTCTTTGGTGTGCCGGCAGGCAAGCTTTTAGGTTTTCTGGTGTCTAATAGTGGTATTGAAGCTAATCCAGAGAAGATCACGGCTATCACATCTGTGGCTAAACCGGCGTGCATTAACGATGTTCAACATTGGCGGGCCGGATTGCAGCCTTAAGCCGGTTTATCAGTCGCCTTGGAGAGAAGGCTATCCCTTTGTATCAGATACTAAAGAAAACGGATCACTTTGCCTGGAGTGATGCTGATGATGAAGCGCTCGAAGATCTGAAGAGACAGTTAGCCAAGCCACCTATCCTTGCGGCTCCGGTTGATAAGGAGCCCTTATTGCTATATGTGGCTGCTAATGCCCGAGCTGTTAGTGTGGCTATTGTTGTGGAGCGCAAGGAGGCTGGGAAAGAGTATCCAGTTCAACGGTCGGTTTATTACATCAGCGAGGTGCTTATCGAGTCCAAACAGAGATGCCCACATTGGCAAAAGCTGGTGTATGGGGTTTTTATGGCAAGCCGGAAGCTAAAGGATTATTTTCAGGGTCACCATATCATAGTGGTCAGTTTAGCCCCCTTTGGGAGATATCATCCAAAACAGAGAAGCAACTAGCCACATTGCTAAATGGGCTATTGAGCTTGGACCTCACAGGCTAAAGTATACACCCTGCACATCAATCAAATCCCAAGCACTTGCGAACTTCATCAATGATTGGACAGAATCGCAAGCACCGAAGGAAAAGCCAGACAACACTTATTGGACTATTCATTTTGATGGGTCCAGGCAATTGGAGGGCTCGGGGGATGGAGTCATATTAACTTGCCCACGAGGTGATAAGTTTTGTTATGTTCTCCGTTTAATGTTCCCTTGTACTAACAATGCAGCTGAGTATGAGGCCTTGATCCATGGTCTTCGGATGGCTAAGGAAATGAACTTAAGCTGGGTTAAGTGCTTTGGTGACTCGGACCTGGTGGCTCAGGAGGTATCTGGCACATGGGATTCCAAGGATCCACTCATGCCAGCATATAGACGAGAGGTGGATGCAGTGGCTGGTCATTTCAAGGGTTATCAAGTGGATCATATAGACCGGCGGAAGAATGAAGCAGCAGACGCTTTAAGTCGCTTAGGCTCTCAATGTAAACCGGTGCCACCCAATACCATTCTTGATGTACTGCATAATCCGTAAGTGAAGATACCTATGGAGGAGGATTTGGTTGTACCCGACCCGTAGGCTCAATTCGTGGCAGCTCTTCATGTTATTCCGGATTGGACGGTCCCATACCTGGCATACATGAACCGGGGCGAGTTACGAGATGACGTAAACTTGTCCCAGTAGATAATCTAGTGATCCAAGTCAATGACCACTATCAATGGGGAGCTACATCATTGTAGCGTCACAGGAGCATTTCAGCGTTGTGTCTTTCCTCAAGAAGGTTGTGAGATTTTGCGTGAGATCCACGAGGGAGATTGTGGTCACCATGCCGGTTAAAAATCCTTGGTGGCTAAGGCCTTTCGTCACGGCTTCTATTGGTTGACGGCTCATGCTGATGCTGAGGATTTGGTAAAGAGGTGTGATGGTTGTCAAAAGTTTTCACGCCGCGCTCCTGTTCCGGCTCAAGAATTAAGAATGATTCCAATAACTTGGCCGTTTGACACTTGGGGGCTTGATAGGGTTGGACCTTTTAAGAGGTCCAAGGACAAGAAGACCCACCTCCTGGCGGCGGTTGATAAGTTTACCAAGTGGGTTGAGGCAGAGCCAGTCAGTAAGTGTGATGCGGCCACGACGGTTCAATTCATCAAAAAGGTGATACTCCGGTTTGGTTTTCCACACAGCATTATCATTGATAATGGTACTAATCTGTCGAAGGGTGCTATGGAAGAATTTTGTCAACGTGAGCACATCTGGCTTGATGTGTCATTAGTGGCTCACCCCCAATCTAATGGTCAAGCAGAAAGGGTCAATCAAGAAATTCTGTGCGGTATCAAACCCTGGCTTATGGTTCCTTTAAAGCGGATGCCGGGTTGTTGGGTGGAGGAGTTACCTTCCGTGTTATGGAGCATCAACACCACACCAAACAAATCTACGGGTTACATGCCTTTCTTCATGGTTTACGGAGGAGAGGCAATTCTCCCTAGTGACATACTCATGACTCTCCCCGTGTGGCGGCTTATGTTGAAGCTGATAATGAAAAAGTGCGTCAGGACTCATTAGACCTGTTAGATGAGGAGCGTTATTTTGCGGCGGCATGTTCGGCGATTTATCAACAAGATCTTTGACGTTATCACAGCCGCCGGGTTAAAACCAGAACTTTTCAAGAAGGCGATCCGGTGCTCCGGCTCATCCAGGATCAGACTGGTATGCACAAGTTATCCCCACCTTGGGAAGGGCATTTTGTGGTCAGCAAAAATTTGCACAATGGATCGTACTACCTTATCGATGTACGAGAGCATAGAGACTCACTTAAATCCGAGGAGGAGACCCAGCGGCCGTGGAATATAGCTCATCTTCGGCCTTACTATACTTGAGCCATATGCTCTTTTTTATGTACATAATTATGACAGTGTATATATTATGATTAATATAATAAACCAGAGCCTTAGCTAAAGCGGGGTCTCTGTTGTTTTACATCATATGTGTTTACATGGAGGCCTCTGTTTACAAAGCGGAATTCTATTGATCCGGCTTGTAAAGCCACACATATAAAAGGAAATCACTATGGGGCTTGGTTATAACCTTAGCTACACCTCTTGATCGGCTTAGGGCCAAAGGGAAATCACTAGGGGGCTTGGTTGTATTCACACCATAGCTACACCTCTTGATAGGCTTAAGGCCAAAATGAAATTATGTGGGCCCAAAGAGAGTGTTGCACCAGCACAACTCAAACATAGGCACCCACTTAGCGCAGCTCAAATATTGCTTGGGGGCTCTTTGCTTCTCAAAGAACAAAGAGTCTGCACCCTTGCATTAGGCTATCAAGCCAGGCTTGGAAGCCAGGTGTATTCACCTAAAACCCCGGGTTATCCTGCCTCTTTAAGTAAGCCACTCTGTCCAGGTAAACCTGGTATGACCCATCGAACGTTTGACAAGTCAATCTCATAGACCCTGAACTTGCCAAAGTTAAAACGATGATTGGTTAAAGATTGAGGTCCATCTTAAAAGGCTTTGAAAAATGGTTTAACTCAGTGGCCTGGCAGCCCATGAAAAGCCTCGATTTAGGACCTGGCAGCCCATGAAAAGCCTCGAATATTCTTCTTGTATTTCTTGCAAAGTTTTTCTTTTCTTCTGATAAAATTCATAATTGTTTTCTGATAAACCGGCGTTTATTATAACCCGATGTGGCTTACAATGCTAAATTGTTAGTACATGCTCAGCTATAATCCGGCCTTTATTGTTCCGGTCTGGTTTTGACTACAAGTCACCAGTATTATATGGATAAAACCGGTATTTATCATAACCCGGTATGGTTTTATCGTGAAACGGCAAACCTGGAAGGAGTCCTTTATACTCCAGCTTGGTGTTATCACCCTTTTATAACAATCATGGGTCAAACAACAAGGTAACAGGTATTCTTTATTTTATATCTGGTTTTTTAAACAACCTTAGCTTTACAATGAAGCTATATATTTGGGCATCATGACCCGTCCAGCGGTAAACCGCCAGGACCCTTTCAATTTCTTGTATGCAGGAACAAGTTAAAATACATCCACTGCAGATTATGCATATAATAAAGATCCCAAAAGCATGGCGAGTTATCAGTATCAAGCAAAATAAGTATGCTCGATGGCATAACAGACAAGTGTTTGAACTAGCCTATTACAAGGCGCTTTAATGTCCACACTGGATAATTGTTTCAATAAGAATGGTAGGCTGCGACAGACTAAACCGGCCTCTGGTTCAGGATTTGTCATTAGGTCAACTTGAAGATTGAGGGTCATCTTGAGTCAGTGCATCCTCCTCTTCTCTACCCAGTGGCTGGAAATCAATCGTTGTCCAATCAATTCCAGTTAAAGCTTGGGACATAGCTTCTTCACTTATAAGGGTGGAAGGATCAATGTCAGGGGCATAAGTGTGCTTACGAATTGACGTAACAAGATCTTCTACATCATGTGATGGTGCAGGATATCTTTTCTGATCAGCATCGTAAATCGGCTGGTAATGAGACAGATCCGTTTCATCCGCCAATTTGCTTGCTATGGGTCGCAATTCCCTTGTTAGCCTTCGGAGATCATCATTGTTGAATTATAAACCGTCTTCCTTCACGTCGGGATAGCTTGGCCAATATCTGCCGGTTCCAGATCTGGAATCCATGCCTTGGCCCAGATTAGCACAGTCAGTGCACCTGACCTTGCAGCTGATCTTTTGAGTTCATCCAACTAGGCAGGCAACATGGGCAGCTTCTCGATAGTTTCTTTTATCAGTGTTGGAGGAGGCCTGTTATAAGTAGCAGTGTAGATAGCCCGTTGGGATCCGGAATACAACTGCTCTATCAAGGTGTAGGCTGCCTTCAGCTTCATCCGCATGTCAGAGCCCAGATGGGTAATGCGGGTCCCTGTGACATTGCAAGCATTAGTAAACCGGTCATTGATATGGTAGAATGAATTGAAAAATATCAGATGAGGATATTTACCAAATACAGCAGAGGTCATAGCGTTTATTTGCCGCTTTGAACCGGCTCATTCTTCGACCACCGGTTTAAGGCCTGCCTCTGCGTCTTCAGATTTCTTTACTAAAGCGGCCTTCTCTGTGTCCCAATCTGCACGTTCCTTCTTGAAGTTTTCCTTCAGCTTCTCCATGGCTGTTAAGGCATTGGTCAGTTCCTCTTTGGCTTTAGAAGCCTCCGCTTGCCGAGATTTGATGTTCTCTTGAAGATCAGCGGTTTGGGAGTCCTTTTTGCTCAGCTCGGCCTATAAAGAACATACATGTCATCAATAGGCTGTATATATTTGAAGTACCAAGCGTATAACAAGTTCTGCACTTTGCACTTGGGGACTAATGCCTACTCGCTTCATTCTAGAAAACTATTTCAAGTCCCAAGTATAATACAAGCATTATTCATGGCACTTGGGGGCTAATGTACATCTGCTCAAAAGTAACAGTGGTTAAAGTCCTGGTTCACCTTGGAAAGGTAAACCGACCCTTGGGGACTACACAGGAGAAAGTTATGAGGATACAATGCTAAAGTACCAGTTCATTTTTAAAGGATCAGCCGACCCTTGGAGGATAAGTATGGTATTATGAAGTCACGGTTTTTGATTACTATCATAAATCGGCCCTTGGGGGCTAATGGAATTGGTACTTGCAATTGGACTTAAGATAGAAAAGGATTTGTACTTACTTCATAATGTTCCTTCATCAAATTCACTAAACCGGCTTCGTAGTCACGGTTTGTGTATAGATGGTTTAGAAAACCAGAATGGAGCTCCTGGGCATTAAGGTGGGCATAGCTTGATAAATCGGTTCTCCATTTGCCTTTCTCCATGGCAACACGTTCTTCTTTGGCACTATGTTTTGCCAATACAACAGGATGACCAGGGGAGGTGTGGCCAACACCAGTAATGATAACCTCATCTTCCTTGTCACCAGCAGCCTTTACTGGAGTTGATGGAATATCAGTAGCCTTAACCGGACTAGACGGTCCATCATCAGTACGGACTGGACTTGCCGGTTTATCAGCTTGCACTGCGGTATCAACTTCTACTTGTTCAGTAGAAACATGATCAGGGGGTGGCAGGTCATCAAGCATGGCATCAGCAATTGCTCTCTCCGGTTCTGAACCTTTTGTCGCCGGTTCAACTGTCACATGGTCATCAGACGGTTTGTATACACGACCCTTCTTACTGGGTCTGGCCTTGGCTCTGAAAGAAAAGATATACACATCAGTATAGCACATAAGCATAAAGCATCAAAAGGAAACAGCTTAAGACATTTACCCAAGGACGGTCTTGAGGGGTGGAAGTTGTGTGGCAGTTGATTCGCCGGATGATGAAGGTGGCATTCCCTGATAATTCGAATCAAACGGATTAAGAGGCTATCGGAAATAACCCGCCTTGGGGTAAGAAGTATTGGAAGTATTTGAAACCTCAGATTGGCGCTTCCGAACCGAAGTATTTGGTAGACCGATTGAAGTAATTACTTGGCCGCTATGACGGGTTGTGCGGCGTGCTTCGTGTTGCTGCTTTTTCAAAAGAAAGTTTGGGTCCAAGTAAGCTAGGGAGTGAGAAAATCTAACTTTCCAGATTGCTTGACGGATTTTTTGTGTTGGCAGAGGATCTGAACCAAAGGGAAGGATAATTACCTCTGTGTCGTCAACTTGGCTTCCCGATGTCATCCTGATAAATATCATTGTCAATGAGGTGTATGAAAAGTGAACCAAGGGAATCAAGTTATACCTATACATCCGGTTCATCGGGGACGTCATCAAGCTCTAAATCGATTGGCTCAGTTGCCTTCCTCTTAGCAGATTTCTTAACAGCCTTCGTTTTTTGACAAGGAGCCTTAACCGTTTTCTCCCGAGGTTTCTTTTTCCAGAACGGGTCATCACCCTGTTTAAAAGATGAGCAGAGGAAATTGAAAGTTGTAGTTCAAAAATATCAGGTATAAAGCGGAAGCAAAATAATTTGTCACACCCTAGCTAGTCATGCATTAGAGTGTTGCATCATGTTTACTCTCTCATCAGAAACTTGAAATGGGGATCTGTGAAACCCTCAGAATCATTTTTGAAAATGATCCAAATAAAAATTTCTCCAAAAGGGTCCAAGAAAATGCTCATGTTGCTCTCTGAAAATATTGGACAGAGATAAAAATCAAACCAATATTTTTAAGAGCTCATAGGTATTTATTTTGGGCATTTGGAATTAATGCATAATTATTTGCTTTGGAAATATATTATTTATATATATTAATATATGTCCAAATATTATGCCACTTATGAAGGAGCTCTGGAATAATATATCTAGCTCCTGCAAAAATTGGCATAAGGAAATAAAATGATTTAATATTTTATTTAAATCAAAACAAATGTCAGAAATTAGAAAACAGAAAATAATTAACAGGAGGAGCTTACCTGGGCTCCTCCACTGTGCGGCCCAGCCAGCTGGCTGGCCCAGCCAGCAGCCGGCCCAGCCCATCTCCCTCCTCTGTCGTCTTCGTCCCGACAAAGGGAGGGGAGTGTGGCCGGCGTGCGCGCGCGCCACCGCGCCACGCCACCTCTCTCCCTGCCTGCCTGCCCTCCCCTCCTCGCCTCGATGCCCTGGACGACGCCACGCCTCCCCCCTGCTCTCTCTCACTCTCCCCCCGGCTCTTCCCTCCTCTCCCTCGCTCTCTCTCTCACACGGCCGAACACCACCCTCGCCGCCGTTCGCCACAGCAGCCGTCTCCGGCCACCCCTCGCTCCCCCGACTAGCTCAGAAGCTCCGCCACGACCCCCTCTTCCTCCCCACCGCTCCACGGTCCTCCAGAAGCCCT
>NC_057797.1:249221194-249231085 GCF_018294505.1 Triticum aestivum | reverse complement strand
CCGAACACCACCGTCGCCGCCGTTCGCCACAGCAGCCGTCTCCGGCCACCCCTCGCTCCCCCGACTAGCTCAGAAGCTCCGCCACGACCCCCTCTTCCTCCCCACCGCTCCACGGTCCTCCAGAAGCCCTGCATCGCCGCCACGTCGCCGTTCCCCTCTTCGGGCTCCGACCATCGTCGCCGTCGAATTCGTCGTCTCCAGCGCGTCCCCGAGCCCGCTAACCATCCCTGCAGCTCCGCGGTGAGCCCCCGGATCGTTTCCCCCTTCTCCCCTGGTCTCTCCCGACCTCTAGGCCCTAGCCCCACCTTGGCCGAGAGCTCCACGCCGCAGGTGATGTCGCCGTCGTGGCCACGGTCACCGTAGCACCCAACCGAGCACACTATCGTGCTCCACACCTCACTAGGATCACGCAGCACACACTAACGCCTCCCCAAACCCCCTGCAACATCGATCCCGACCGCACCCGAACTCCGGCGGCCGTAGCCGAGCTCGCCGCCGTCGACTCCGGCCACCCCAGGCCCAGCCACGGCCACCGTTCGACGCGCGGGAGCAAGGGCTCTCCAACGAGCCCAAGCACGGCCTTGCCCGTGCCCTGTAGCGCGATCCCGCGTCGCGCCGCCGTCTCGGGCCTCGCCGGCGTCACGTCGCCGGTGGGTTTGACCCACTTTGACCACGGCAGGACACCCCTGAGTCCCTGACAGGTGGGAGCCCTGTAGCTAATTAGGATTAGTGCTAACCACTGTTAGTTAACCCCTGACACTGACCAGTGGGCCCCAGTGCCACTAATCCCTAATTAGGATTAATTTAAACCTGTTAAACCCCCCTGTCACTGACGTGTGGCCCCCACACGTCAGGTTTGACTCCAGACTGCCGCAGTTGACCACTGACGTCATGCTGATGTCATGCTGGCGCAATAATTATAATTTCTGGAGTTAATTTAAATCAGGAAATTCCAGAATATTATTTAAACTTCAAAAATTCATAACTTTTATTCTGTAACTCCAAATTGGACAAATTATATATGAAAAATGATCAGAAAAATCCAATATATCCATCTGTACTATTTTCATGCATGATCAAACAATTTAAATTGATGTTTCAAGCAGAACAAGGAAAAGCACTTTAAGAGGCCATGTTTGAGTTTGAAATTTGAATCTTTGATTCAAATTTGTTCAAACCCTTCTGGTTTTAGTTGCATTAGCCCAACACACTCATATTGCCATGTTTCATGCATGCATCATATTGTTGCACATTGTTTGGTGATGCTTGTGTATCGATGTCCTTGCGACAGGTTCTGCCCCCGAGGAGTACCGTGATTACCCTAACGAAGAATCATATCCGTGCATCGAACCATCAGGCAAGCAACCAACCATTTGATCATATCGATACAATCCCATGTTCTCGCTCCTGCTCTTTTTTACTGCACTAAGACAACGCGTTTCAAACTGTCGTGTGCTACGGTAGTTGAACCCTTTTCCTCTGCATGACCTGTCATTGCCACAGTAACTAGATGAAACCCACTAGCATGTGTAGGAGTTGATTGAGCCATATGTATGTGTTGTTCCTACCTTGCTATGCCTGCTATGCTTAGAGTCGTGTCAGGTCTGGTTCATCTGGGTGATGGGCTAGAGTGAAATGATTATGTCGGTAATGAGAGTGGTGTGGTGAACACGATTTGGTAAAGGTATTGATGAGAGGCCATGTAGTAGTACATGGTGGGTTGTTTCATTGAAGCCGACCTTAAGCACTGAGATCTGTATGTGTGATTTAAGAATCAGCTACTACCATGCATTGGGCCCGAAACCAATGGACCCTCTCGGCTTCTTATTCACCCTAGTTCTCAGTCCAGGAGTTGCAAGTAGTTTCTGGTGTTTGTAGCCTACTGGAGGCCGTTGACAGCGCTGACCGTAGGGGTGGGCTGTGATGCGGTAGGTACGTGGCCGGGTGAACCGAATACCCGTTAGGTATCTCGGGAACCCTGTTCACATCGTTCGGGGCCGTATGGGAAACCTCGGCCGGACTCCCTGCGGATGGAACCTGAATAGGCGATAAACCTGGACTGGAGGCTTAGGTGATTAGGTAGGTCGTGGCCGACACCCACGTTGGGCTTCCGCTTGAAGGTTGCCGAGTACATGTCGTGTAAACGACAGTAAGTGGTGAGAGCGTGTATGAAGAAGTACACCCCTGCAGGGTTAACATGATCTATTCGAATAGCCGCGTCCGCGGTAAAGGACTACTTGGTTGCCGATACAGTTCATAGACAAGTAAATGGAAACTACTAAAAGCCTCAAGATAAGTGTGAGTGCCGAGGATGGCTCTTCCGTAGGAAGACGGAGGTGGATCCTCGATAGTGTATTGAAGTGGTGAGTAGTGGACTCGTGTGCGCAAAACCATTTCAAGTTGGGGTATCGTAGGATAGTCTAGCCAAGAGTCAAAGCTGGCTTGCTGCAATAACTCCACCAACCCTTCTTGATAATATGCATGTATGTAGGATCTGATGTAAGTCTTGCTGAGTACCTTTTTACTCATGTTGCTATAATCTACATTTTTATAGAAGACGCTGCAACCCCTTCTGATGGGTTCTATGTAGACATTGACATCAACGAGTAGGCTAAGGACCCAGGTGGTGACCCTGAGCTTGTGATGGACAACGTAGTATATCTAGGCTTTCCAAGCCTCTTTTATTTTACTAGTTGTCTGTACTCAGACAATGTACTTCCGCTGCTGGTTTGTATGACTGTATGACTTGTATGTTGGGTCGTGAGACCCGTACCTTTGTGTATGATATGTATGGCTCCCTGGGCCTTAAATAAAGTACTTGTGTCGTAGAGTCATGTTGTGATGCTTCGTTGTATTTGCACATATCGAGCATATTGTGTGTATGATTGAAATGCTTGGTGTGTGTGGGATCTGACTATCTAGTTGTTTATCTTTAGTAGCCTCTCTTACCGGGAAATGTCTCCTAGTGTTACCGCTGAGCCATGGTAGCTTGCTACTGCTCTGGAACACTTAGGCTGGCCGGCATGTGTCCTTCTTCGTTCCTGTGTCTGTCCCTTCGGGGAAATGTCACGCTTTGAGTACCGGAGTCCTGTTAGCCCGCTACAGCCCGGTTTACCGGAGTCCTGCTAGCCCAGTGCTACAGCCCGGACCCATTTGCTGATGACCGACACGTTCGGAGCTGGGTCATGGATGCCTGTCCCTGTAAGTCTGTGCCGCTTTGGGTTTACGACTAGTCATGTCAGCCCGGGCTCCTTATCATATGGATGCTAGCGACACTATCATATACGTGAGCCAAAAGGCGCAAACGGTCCCGGGCAAAGGTAAGGCGACTCCCGTGGGAATACCGTGCGTGAGGCCGCAAAGTGATATGAGGTGTTACCGGCTAGATCGATGTGACATCGAGTCGGGGTCCTGACAGCGTTGGCATCAGAGCCGGACTGCCTGTAGGTTCTCCAAGCCAAACTGGTCGATGTTGAGTCTAGAAATTCTTTAGTTATATGTAGGGGAATTGTTTGTGGGTTGGAACGTAAGGCTCTTTTTACTCCTTTATCTTATGACATTCTGATCTGAGTCATTCCATTCTTCCACCGGGGGTTAAGGAATTAGGATCTATTCTCTCTATCAGGATCACGTGTTACTAATCAGTAGTACCTTATAAGTTTGATGGTTACAAGCCTAGTTCAGTTCTACTACCACATTATGTTGCTAGAATGGTTTCAGAACTTTGATATGATGATGTTGAATGTGTACGGAATCCTTTGTCAAATGTCTCAAAATCCTTTTTGAGCATTTACAGCTGTTATGCTGCCGAAATTTTGCTAGAAATTCTAATGCCTTTGCATTATGATTGTGCTTTCAGATGGCCACTCGCGACCTCAATCAAGTGGTTCGCCTGACTCGATGTCTAGATGTACCCGGCCATACTGCCAAGTTGGTCAGGGTAATGACTGAGGCTGGATACCGCTGGTATCCCGAGTACACGGTCGAAGAGCAATTCCGAGATTTTAATCAAAGCCAGTATCTCTGCACTGTCAGGATATTTCCATCTTATCCTGGATCCACCGAGCCTCTTCACTGCTCCTATGGACTCGGGGTTACTATTGAGATGGCTGTGCAGGACGCCGCCTACTCTATGATGACCATTATGCGAGTCAGATCTGGGTTATTTCGGGACTCTGATTTCCGGTATATGCCAGGATCACTTCCGGGAGCACAAGGGTATCTCCAGGCTATTTATGCTGACCCCACTCAGGAGGATTCACGGACTCGCACCACTGCTGAGATGCTCGAGGATAAGGACCGTGAAAATCGGGCCTTGAGGTTAGAGCTCTTCAATACCCGTGCTGATCACTGGGCCACTTTGACTCGGTTCGCACCGGCAGTGCAAGCTGGATATTCAGATATGCGCGATCTCTATCCTGTGAGATCTGCTCTGCCGGACATGATGGTTTGGCGTGATGTAGGAGGCATCACCCCACCTCGCGGTCCCCGCAGGCCACCGTCTGTTGGTCCAAGGCCTCATCCTAGCCCCTATGGTCCACAAGCTCCGCGAGACCGTCTGTTTCCGGATGATCATGTTGAACTTCCAGGCTATGGAGGCGACTTCTACGAGGACTACTACGGATCGGTCTGAGTTAGTGGTAGTATCACTAGTTTGCACTAGCTGTGTCTTCTATCGTCCCGCGTGACTCGTGGGATATGACCTAGTTTGTACTCTTTCCGGAGGTGTAGAAAAATAATGTATAGGAGCTTGGGATGCCTCCGATGAGATGTAATCCTCTTTTCACCGTATTAGTACTTTGTTTGGTCTTGTACTAAACCCTGTATGGTGTGTATGACGATGGAATAAAAGAAGCAGTTATTGTATCTACCATGTCATACGGATGATCATCTTGCATTCCGAGTTATTCCTTACATTATGTATCCTATGTCGGAATTTTATCATCCTGACTAAATCATTGTCTTGTTTACCTAGGATGGTCAACACGCGCACTAACCCTGCTCCTCAAGAGCAGGCCGAAGGCAGTGAAGTCAGGGATACAAATCTGCCTCATCCTCCTTCACTAGCCGAGGTTATGATGGAAGCTGAGAGAAACAAGCGGGAGACCAACCGTTTGTTGGAGCGTATTGAACAGAACACAGCACACCATCAGAGGACTAATTTGGTGTCACTCAGTGATTTTATCAAATTACATCCACCCACGTTCCACCACTCTGTCGAGCCTCTCGACGCTGATGACTGGCTTCGCAGTATCGCTCACAAACTGCGTTCCGCGCTGGTAGCGGAGGCTGATAAGGTCACCTTTGCTGCATATCATCTTGAAGGCCCCGCCAGTCTATGGTGGGAGAATTATGGAGCTATGCGCCCAGCGGGCCATGTCACTGCTTGGGCTAAATTCAGCGAGGCTTTCCGTGAACATCACATTCCGGAGGGTCTCATGGACCGTAAACGTGAAGAATTTTGCAGTTTCACCCAAGGCCGACTTTCTGTGGATGCTTACAGCAGGGAGTTTGGTAATCTCGCACGATATGCAACCGAGGAAGTTTCTACTGATGCGAAGAAGCAAGCAAGGTTCCGTAAGGGCCTTAGTCCTGAGCTTCGCCATGACCTCCGTCTGCATGAGTGCACATCTTTTCAGAAACTTGTCAACAAAGCCATCAGTGCTGAAACTGGTCAGACTGACTATGACGCAACACGCAAGCATGGCCATGATATGAGTTCCTCATCCGGTGCTGGTCCTCAGAAGCGCCGCGTGTGGGTACCCAACACCGCCCTGCCACCCAGGTTCACACCGAGGCCATCTTTCCAGGCGCCTCGCCCTGTTCAACAGTCTGCTCCAGCCAAGCCCTATGGGGGTCCAACTAACAATGCTCCTCCACGTACCAGTTCCGTGACTTGTTTCAAGTGTGGGGAATCTGGTCACTATATGCGTGAGTGTCCTCAGACCAACCCCAACCAATCTGCTAAAGCTATTGGCCGTGGCAAGCCGACAGGGAAAATATTCCACGCCAAACCGGTCACCGCTTCACGTGGCCATGTCAACTGTATCTCTGCCGAAGAAGCTCAAGAGGATCCCAACGTCGTTCTCGGTACGCTTCTTGTAAATTGCCACCCGGCATCTGTTCTTTTCGATACAGGAGCCTCTCATTCTTTTATATCCGAAAATTATGCTCGTTTGCATAACGTTGCATTCTGTGACATGCCATCCACTATGGAAATTTCTACCCCTGGTTCTAGATGGCAGACCTCTAGGGTAAGTTATGGAAATGAAATCCAAGTCGACAGACTTGTTTTTCTCGCGTCTTTGATAGCCCTTAAATCTTCAGATATTAATATCATTTTGGGTATGGACTGGATGTCAGCTCATCAAGCCAAAATTGGTTGCTTCTCTAGGACCGTTCAACTCACCCATCCTTCGGGGAAGATAGTCAATGTCTTGACCCGAATAGCCAAGCGACAATTATATTCTCTTAACGCCAGCCCTTTGCCAGACCTTGAGGACATTCTGGTAGTCCGTGACTTCCCGGATGTCTTTCCAGAGGAATTGCCAGGTGTTCCACCTGACAGGGATGTTGAGTTCGTAATCGACCTCATCCCCGGAACCGTTCCGATTGCTAGAAGACCTTATAAGATGGCACCACTAGAACTAGCCGAGCTTAAGAAACAACTCAATGAATCCTTGAACAAGGGTTTCATCCGCGCTAGTTCATCTCCGTGGGCTTGCCCCGTCCTATTCGTCAAGAAGAAGGATGGTACGGACCGGATGGTTGTAGATTACCGACCTGTCAATTTGGTCACAATCAAGAACAAATATCCACTTCCCAGGATCAACGATCTGTATGATCAGCTCGCTGGATCCTCAGTCTTCTCCAAGATGGATTTGAGGTTGGGCTACCATCAAATCAAAATCAGAAACGGGGACATTCCTAAAACGGCCTTTGTTACTCGTTATGGCCAATACGAGTACACCGTCATGTCCTTCGGTTTAACCAACGCTCCAGCCACCTTTTCTCGGTTAATGAACTCAATCTTCATGGAGTATCTGGATAAATTCGTCGTAGTTTATCTCGATGATATACTCATCTACTCCAAGAACGAGGAAGAACATGCCGAACATCTAAGGCTAGTGTTGAAGAAACTTCGACAGCATCGCCTTTATGCCAAATTTTCTAAATGTGAATTCTGGTTGTCAGAAGTGACCTATCTAGGTCATGTAATATCTGGTAAAGGTATTGCTGTTAACCCTGAGCGAGTTCAAGCCGTCCTTAATTGGACTCCACCTGAATCGGTCAAGCAAGTTCGGAGTTTTCTAGGCTTAGCGAGCTATTGTCGTCGCTTTGTCGAGAACTTCTCCAAAGTTGCTAAACCTCTAACCGAACTCCTCAAGAAAGATAAGAAGTTCGAATGGACTCCACAATGTGAGCATAGCTTTCAGGAACTGAAAAGACGCCTGACCTCTGCTCCCGTACTGGTACCGCCAGACTTTTCCAAGGACTTTGTTATCTACTGCGACGCCTCGCGACAAGGACTAGGTTGCATTCTTATGCAAGATCGACACGTAATTGCTTACGCTTCACGGCAATTGCACCCACATGAGGAGAATTATCCTACTCATGATCTAGAGCTTGCAGCCGTAGTCTATGCACTTAAGACCTGGCGACATTACCTCCTCGGTAATTGTTGCGAAATATTCACTGATCACCAAAGTCTGAAGTATATTTTCACCCAACCGGATTTGAATCTCAGGCAGAGACGTTGGGTTGAATTGATCACAGACTTCGACTTAGGAATAACCTACACCCCAGGGAAAGCCAACGTCATGGCTGATGCGCTAAGTCGTATATCTTATTGTAACAACCTGATGTTACAACAAAGTCAACCGCTTCTCCATGAGGAATTTCGGAAGCTTAACCTTCACATTGTACCTCAAGGTTTTCTTTCCACCTTGGTGGCAAAACCTACCCTTACGGATCAGATTATCAAAGCACAGAAGGTAGATCCGGGAATCTCCCGCATCAAGAGAAACATTCAGAAAGGAATTGCGAATTGCTTCTCCATTAATGATCAAGGGGTAGTATACTTCGGGGATCGACTAGTGGTTCCCAAAGTGCGAAACCTGAGGCGATTAATCCTTAAGGAAGCTCATGAATCTCCTCTCACCATTCATCCCGGTAGTACTAAGATGTATCAGGACCTACGCCAGAGGTTCTGGTGGACTAGGATGAAGAGAAAAATTGCTCAGTATATTGCTAATTGCGACGTCTGTCGTCGTGTAAAAGCAGAGCATCAACGGCCTGCTGGCACCCTTCAACCCTTAGCTATTCCTGAATGGAAATGGGATAAAATTGGTATGGATTTCATTACCGGTTTTCCCAGGACCAAGAGAGGGAATAATGCTATCTTCGTCGTGGTCGATCGTCTGTCCAAAGTAGCCCATTTCTTACCTGTTCGTGAAAGTATAACCGCTAGCCAGCTGGCAGACTTATACATCTCCCGAATAGTGTCCCTCCATGGTGTTCCTTTGGAAATTAACTCGGAAGGAAGTCTTTTCACCTCTCGATTTTGGGAAAGTTTCCAAAATGCTATGGGAACCCGTCTCTCCTTTAGCACCGCTTTCCACCCTCAGTCAAGTGGTCAAGTGGAACGCGTCAATCAGATTCTAGAAGACATGCTTCGAGCCTCTGTTATCTCATTCGGAATGGACTGGGAGAAGTGCCTTCCATTTGCCGAATTCGCTTACAACAACACCTATCAATCTAGCTTGGGTAAAGCCCCTTTTGAAGTTCTCTATGGACGACGGTGTCGAACACCCCTTAACTGGTCAGAGACCGGGGAAAGACAATTCTTTGGCCCGGATATGATTCAGGAAGCAGAAGAACAAGTTCGCATCGTTCGTGAAAAGTTGAAAACAGCCCAATCTCGTCAAAAGAGTCAATATGACTGAAAACATAAGGCTATGACTTTCGAGGTTGACGAGAAGGCTTATCTTCGGGTCACCCTCTGAAGGGAACCCATCGTTTCGGTATCAAAGGCAAATTGGCTCCTCGTTACATTGGACCTTTTCGCATTCTCGCCAAACGAGGGGAAGTTGCCTACCAATTGGAACTACCTCCGCACCTCTCCAGGGTCCACGATGTCTTCCACGTTTCTCAACTCAGGCGTTGCTTCTCGGATCCTATCCGTGAAGTGAACCACGAAACGCTTGATCTTCAAGATAATCTTACATATCGAGAGTACCCCGTTCGTATCCTCGATCAAGCTGAACGTACCACCCGACGTCATAATATCAAGTTTCTCAAAGTTCAATGGTCGCACCATTCTGAGGATGAAGCAACTTGGGAAAGGGAGGATCTTCTTCGACTCGAGTATCCCGCCTTCTTCCCGGAGGAACCAAAATCTCGGGACGAGATTCTTTTGAGTGGGGGTGAGTTGTCACACCCTAGCTAGTCATGCATTAGAGTGTTGCATCATGTTTACTCTTTCATCAGAAACTTGAAATGGGGATCTGTGAAACCCTCAGAATCATTTTTGAAAATGATCCAAATAAAAATTTCTCCAAAAGGGTCCAAGAAAATGCTCATGTTGCTCTCTGAAAATATTGGACAGAGATAAAAATCAAACCAATATTTTTAAGAGCTCATAGGTATTTATTTTGGGCATTTGGAATTAATGCATAATTATTTGCTTTGGAAATATATTATTTATATATATTAATATATGTCCAAATATTATGCCACTTATGAAGGAGCTCTGGAATAATATATCTAGCTCCTGCAAAAATTGGCATAAGGAAATAAAATGATTTAATATTTTATTTAAATCAAAACAAATGTCAGAAATTAGAAAACAGAAAATAATTAACAGGAGGAGCTTACCTGGGCTCCTCCACT
>NC_057797.1:249198881-249220771 GCF_018294505.1 Triticum aestivum | reverse complement strand
GAACACCACCCTCGCCGCCGTTCGCCACAGCAGCCGTCTCCGGCCACCCCTCGCTCCCCCGACTAGCTCAGAAGCTCCGCCACGACCCCCTCTTCCTCCCCACCGCTCCACGGTCCTCCAGAAGCCCTGCATCGCCGCCACGTCGCCGTTCCCCTCTTCGGGCTCCGACCATCGTCGTCGTCGAATTCGTCATCTCCAGCGCGTCCCCGAGCCCGGTAACCATCCCTGCAGCTCCGCGGTGAGCCCCCGGATCATTTCCCCCTTCTCCCCTGGTCTCTCCCGACCTCTAGGCCCTAGCCCCACCTTGGCCGAGAGCTCCACGCCGCCGGCGATGTCGCCGTCGTGGCCACGGTCACCGTAGCACCCAACCGAGCACACTATCATGCTCCACACCTCACTAGGATCACGCAGCACACACTAACGCCTCCCCAAACCCCCTGCAACATCGATCCCGGCCGCACCCGAACTCCGGCGGCCGCAGCCGAGCTCGCCGCCGTCGACTCCGGCCACCCCAGGCCCAGCCACGGCCACCGTTCGACGCGCGGGAGCAAGGGCTCTCCAACGAGCCCAAGCACGGCCTTGCCCGTGCCCTGTAGCGCGATCCCGCGTCGCGCCGCCGTCTCGGGCCTCGCCGGCGTCACGTCGCCGGTGGTTTTGACCCACTTTGACCACGGCAGGACACCCTGAGTCCCTGACAGGTGGGCCCAGCCCTGTAGCTAATTAGGATTAGTGCTAACCACTGTTAGTTAACCCCTGACACTGACCAGTGGGCCCCAGTGCCACTAATCCCTAATTAGGATTAATTTAAACCTGTTAAACCCCCCTGTCACTGACGTGTGGCCCCCACACGTCAGGTTTGACTCCAGACTGCCGCAGTTGACCACTGACGTCATGCTGACGTCATGCTGGCGCAATAATTATAATTTCTGGAGTTAATTTAAATCAGGAAATTCCAGAATATTATTTAAACTTCAAAAATTCATAACTTTTATTCTGTAACTCCAAATTGGACAAATTATATATGAAAAATGATCAGAAAAATCCAATCTATCCATCTGTACTATTTTCATGCATGATCAAACAATTTAAATTGATGTTTCAAGCAGAACAAGGAAAAGCACTTTAAGAGGCCATGTTTGAGTTTGAAATTTGAATCTTTGATTCAAATTTGTTCAAACCCTTCTGGTTTTAGTTGCATTAGCCCAACACACTCATATTGCCATGTTTCATACATGCATCATATTGTTGCACATTGTTTGGTGATGCTTGTGTATCGATGTCCTTGCGACAGGTTCTGCCCCCGAGGAGTACCGTGATTACCCTAACGAAGAATCATATCCGTGCATCGAACCATCAGGCAAGCAACCAACCATTTGATCATATCGATACAATCCCATGTTCTCGTTCCTGCTCTTTTTTACTGCACTAAGGCAACGCGTTTCAAACTGCTGTGTGCTACGGTAGTTGAACCCTTTTCCTTTGCATGACCTGTCATTGCCACAGTAACTAGATGAAACCCACTAGCATGTGTAGGAGTTGATTGAGCCATATGTATGTGTTGTTCCTACCTTGCTATGCCTGCTATGCTTAGAGTCGTGTCAGGTCTGGTTCATCTGGGTGATGGGGTAGAGTGAAATGATTATGTCGGTAATGAGAGTGGTGTGGTGAACACGATTTGGTAAAGGTATCGATGAGAGGCCATGTAGGAGTACATGGTGGGTTGTTTCATTGAAGCCGACCTTAAGCACTGAGATCTGTATGTGTGATTTAAGAATCAGCTACTACCATGCATTGGGCCCGAAACCAATGGACCCTCTCGGCTTCTTATTCACCCTAGTTCTCCGTCCAGGAGTTGCAAGTAGTTTCTGGTGTTTGTAGCCTACTGGAGGCCGTGGACAGCGCTGACCGTAGGGGTGGGCTGTGATGCGGTAGGTACGTGGCCGGGTGAACCGAATACCCGTTAGGTATCTCGGGAACCCTGTTCACATCGTTCGGGGCCGTATGGGAAACCTCGGCCGGACTCCCTGCGGATGGAACCTGAATAGGCGATAAACCTGGACTGGAGGCTTAGGTGATTAGGTAGGTCGTGGCCGACACCCACGTTGGGCTTCCGCTTGAAGGTTGCCGAGTACATGTCGTGTAAACGACGGTAAGTGGTGAGAGCGTGTATGAAGAAGTACACCCCTGCAGGGTTAACATGATCTATTCGAATAGCCGCGTCCGCGGTAAAGGACTACTTGGTTGCCGATACAGTTCATAGACAAGTAAATGGAAACTACTAAAAGCCTCAAGATAAGTGTGAGTGCCGAGGATGGCTCTTCCGTAGGAAGACGGAGGTGGATCCTCGGTAGTGTATTGAAGTGGTGAGTAGTGGACTCGTGTGCGCAAAACCATTTCAAGTTGGGGTATCGTAGGATAGTCTAGCCAAGAGTCAAAGCTGGCTTGCTGCAATAACTCCACCAACCCTTCTTGATAATATGCATGTATGTAGGATCTGATGTAAGTCTTGCTGAGTACCTTTGTACTCATGTTGCTATAATCTACAATTTTACAGAAGACGCTGCAACCCCTTCTGATGGGTTCTATGTAGACGTTGACATCAACGAGTAGGCTAAGGACCCAGGTGGTGACCCTGAGCTTGTGATGGACCACGTAGTATAGCTAGGCTTTCCTAGCCTCTTTTATTTTACTAGTTGTCTGTACTCAGACAATGTACTTCCACTGCTGGTTTGTATGACTGTATGACTTGTATGTTGGGTCGTGAGACCCGTACCTTTGTGTATGATATGTATGGCTCCTTGGGCCTTAAATAAAGTACTTGTGTCGTAGAGTCATGTTGTGATGCTTCGTTGTATTTGCACATATCGAGCATATTGTGTGTATGATTGAAATGCTTGGTATGTGTGGGATCTGACTATCTAGTTGTTTATCTTTAGTAGCCTCTCTTACCGGGAAATGTCTCCTAGTGTTACCGCTGAGCCATGGTAGCTTGCTACTGCTCTGGAACACTTAGGCTGGCCGGCATGTGTCCTTCTTCGTTCCTGTGTCTGTCCCTTCAGGGAAATGTCACGCTTTGAGTACCGGAGTCCTGTTAGCCCGCTACAGCCCGGTTTACTGGAGTCCTGCTAGCCCAGTGCTACAGCCCGGACCCATTTGCTGATGACCGACACGTTCGGAGCTGGGTCATGGATGCCTGTCCCTGTAAGTCTGTGCCGCTTTGGGTTTACGACTAGTCATGTCAGCCCGGGCTCCTTATCATATGGATGCTAGCGACACTATCATATACGTGAGCCAAAAGGCGCAAACGGTCCCGGGCAAAGGTAAGGCGACTCCCGTGGGAATACCGTGCGTGAGGCCGCAAAGTGATATGAGGTGTTACCGGCTAGATCGATGTGACATCGAGTCGGGGTCCTGACATAATTCTTACAGCAGGCGGTTTGTTCTGTCTGTAAAAGGGACTTAGCCCGGTCTTGCTACAGAGAACTTCCGGTTCATTCAGCATTTTCTTGACAGACTCAGTAACTTCATCATCTGTTAGCTGAATTTCAATATGACATTGGGAGTCTTTTATATCACCGGTATACTCGCACATTAAACCGGAGCGGCGACTTAACGGCAAGATACTCCAGGATATCCAGCAACAAACGAAGTCCACACCTGTTAAACCGTTGTCCATGAAAGCTCTAAGCTTGGCGAGTTGTGGTGCATACAAGGCCCGTTCGTTGGCACTTAGTCGTTGCGGAAGCGGATGAGTATTGGAAAGCCGGTGAGCACGGTAACCCGGCAGAGGGTTCTCATCTTCAGGAGAGGTGTCCTTGCATTAGAACCAAGTTTGATTCCACTCCTTTGGGTGACTGTGAAGTTTGGCGTGAGGAAAACTAACATCCTTCCTTTTCTGAATGGAGATGCCACCGAGTTCAGTATTGGGCCCGTCTAAGAATTTAGTGCGACGGTTTAAGTAGAAAAAATCTCGGAACAACTCGACGGTCAGCTCTTCTTGTAGATACGCTTCACAAAACACCTGAAAGTTGCAGATATTGGATACATAGTTGGGTCCAATATCTTGAGGGTGGATCTGAAAGCTGGCAAGTGTCGGCGTTCTAGGAACGGGGGTCCCCAGACTTGCCTGCCTGTGGCCCGCGGCGTGGCGGAGCCAGCTGTCAAGACCCCGACTCAATGCCACATCGATCTAGCATGTAACACCTCATATCACTTTGCGGCCTCACGCACGGTATTCCCACGGGTGTCGCCTTACCTTTGCCCGGGACCGTTTGCGCCTTTTGGCACACGTATATGACAGTGTCGCTAGCATCCATATGATAAGGAGCCCGGGCTGACATGGCTAGTCGTAAACCCAAAGCGGCACAGACTTACAGGGACAGGCATCCATGACCCAGCATCGAACATGTCGGTCATCAGCGAGTGAATCCAGGCTGTAGCACTGGGCTAGCAGGACTCCGGTGAACCGGGCTGTAGCGGGCTAACAGGACTCCGGTATTCACCGCGTGACATTTCCCCGAAGGGACAGACACAGGAACGAAGAAGGACACATGCCGGCCAGCCTAAGTGTTCCGGAGCAGTAGCAAGCTACCATGGCTCGCTGGAAACACTAGGAGACATTTCCCCGTAAGAGAGGCTACTAAAGATAAACAACTAGATGGTCAGATCCCACACATACCAAGCATTTCAATAACATACACACAATATGCTCGATATGTGCAAATACAACATGGCATCACAACATGACTCTATGACTCAAGTAATCTATTCAATAGGCTCCGAGGAGCGAGATATTACAAACATGGGTCTCATGACCCAACATTCAGAGCATACAAATCAAGCACAAGCGGAAGCTATCATGTCTGAGTACAGACATCTATAAATGAAAAAGGCTGAGAAGCCTGACTATCTACCAAATCCTGCCGAGGCACAAGATCGTAGCTGAGGTAACAAGCTAAACGTCGAAGACCACGCGGAAATACTAGTGAGACTGAAGTCTCTCTGCAAAACATAAAATAGGCAAACGTGAGTACAAATGTACCCAGCAAGACTTACATCAGATCTATCTACATATGCATCATTATCAACAAAGGGGTGGTGGGGTTTAACTGCAGCAAGCCAGCTCTGACTCGGTGGCTATCCTAAACTACAACTGCAATGTAACTCTTTGAGGTGGCGCACACGAGTCCACATATTCACCAACCAATACCCCACTATGGATCCGCTCCCGTCTCCCTACGAGAACGCCATCCATAGCACTCACGCTTATCTTGCGTATTTTAGAGTATCCACTTTCACTTGTCTATGAACTGATATAAGCAACCCAGAGGTCCTTTTCCGTGGACACGGCTATTCGAATAGATTAGGTTGACCCTGCAGGGGTGTACTTCTTCACACACGCTCTCACCACTTACCGCCGTTTACACGACATGTACTCGGCAACCTTCAAGCGGAAGCCCAACGTGGGTGTCGGCCACGACCTACCTAATCACCTAAGTCTCTAGTCCAGGTTTATCGCCTATTCGGGTTCCATCCATGAGGAGATCCGGCCGGAGTTTCGCTCACAGCCCCAAACGATGTGAACAGGGTTCCCGAGACACCAAACGGGTGCCCGGTTTACCCGGCCACGTGCATACCACATCACAGCCCACCCCTACGGTCAGCGCTGTCCACGGCCTCCAGCATACTACAAAACACCAGAAACTACTTGCAACTCCTGGACAGAGGACAAGGGTGATTAAGAAGCCGAGAGGGTCCATTGGTTTCGGGCCCAATGCGTGGTAGTAGCTGAATCATGGATCACAAACACAGAACTCAGTTCCTGAGGACGGCTGCAATGAGACAACCCACCATGTACTCCTACATGGCCTCTCACCGCTACCTTTACCAAATCGTGTTCACACACTTAGCTCACACACAGTAGGACAGGTTCACACGCCTCTGATTCATCCCCGATGAATCAGACCTGACTCAACTCTAAGCAATAGCAGGCATGACAAACAAACATGAATGAGTAGGCACATCAGGGCTCAAACAACTCCTACTCATGCTAGTGGGTTTCATCTATTTACTGTGGCAATGACAGGTCATGCAAAGGATAAAGGGGTTCAGCTACCGCAGCAAGTAATAGATGAATCGGTGTTGTCCTAATGCAGTAAAAGAGAGCAGGAGCGAGAGAGTAGGATTGTATCAGAATGAACAAGGGGGTTTTGCTTGCCTGGCACTTCTGAAGATAACATTGAGTCTTCATCAGTGTCAACGATCACGTCATCGGTATCACGTCTATCGAGAGGGGACAAATACCGGCAACACAGAAAGGAACACAATCAATGCAATGCACAATATGATGCATGATCATGACATGGCAAAATGAATGTGTTTTGAGCTAATGCAACTAGCAACAGATTAAATGAAGTTGGTTTGAATCCAAGATTCAAATTCAAACTCCATATGTGGATATTCAAATGCCATTTAATTGATTTGTGCTAAACAGCAGCTATAAGTTGTTCTAACATGCATGAAAATGGTACAGATGGATTCCTTGAATTTTTCTGATAATTTTTCAAATATAATTTGTTTAATTTGGAGTTACGGTTAATTTTCTATGATTTATAGAAGTTTTAGCTATTTTCTGAAATTTCCTGATTATTTTTAAATCCAGAAAGTATTACTGCGTCATACTGACGTCACGATGATGTCAGCAGGTCAACGTGGCACAGCCCGGTCAACCCCTGACCGGTGGGTCCCGAGTGTCAGTGTCTAAGTAACTAATCTAACTTAGTTAATACTAACCTAACTTGATTAGCCGGGCGGGGCCCGCATGTCAGTGAGAGAGAGGGGGGTCAAACCCGGGTCAACTCGCCGGAGTTGACCCGCGGCTCGTCGCCGGCGAGGCCAGGGACGGCGGAGAGCGCCGGGATTCGCCCTCCGATGACCAAAAGAGCGGCGGAGGGGCTCTACGGGATGCCCAGACTCGCGCGCATCTAACAGGGCGGACGGGAGAAGCTAAGGTGGTCGGAGGCGACGGCAATCATGACAACGGCGGCGGCCGGAGTTCGGGTGAGGCGCGGGCGGTGGCTACGGTGCGCCACAGGAGCGATAGACTAGGGTTTTGGGATCCTGGCGTGGTGCTGAGCATGGTGGTGTGCTTGGACGTGACGCGCGTGAGCTCTAGCCACGGCGACCTCGTGGCCGGCGGCAATGGGCTCTCGGGCTCGGCGGTGACGATGGATACGGCACGAAATTGAACGAAAATACGGAGGGGAAACGAAGAGGAGCTCACGTCGAGTCCGCAGGGGTGGTCAGTGGGCTCGGGGAGGGGCTGGTGACGACGGGAGGTCGCCGGCGATCTCGGTGGCCCGAGGAGGAAGAAGACGTCGGGGACGGCGCTCTGAGGCTTCCGGCGTCACATGGGTTGGTGGAGACGAAGAAGAAGGCGCGGCGGTTCTTCTGGAGGCATCGGCGAGGCGAGGGGTGGCCGGTGGCCGCGGTGAACAGCGTCGGTGGCGACGGCTGCGCTCGGCACGAGAGGGAGAGAGAAACAGAGGAGGGGGAGAGCTCGGGAGAGAGTGAGGGGCGGTCGGGGAGGCCGCGTGTCGACGTCCAGGGGGTCCAGAGCGTCGGGGGAGAGCGGTAAGCAGGAGCTGGCGAGGCGCGTGGCCAGCGCGCGGCGGGCACGCGCTCGTCCTCCTGTCCAGGGAGGAAGACGACAGGGAGGCTGTGGTGGTGGGCTGGGCCGGCCACTTGGGCCGCCAGGTAAGCCCAGGTGAGACTCCTTCTCTCTCTTTCTATTTCTGTTTTTTGTTTATTGTTTTCTATTTTGTTCTGTTTTGTTTTAGTTTAGTAAAATACTAAACCATTTTAATAAATTCTGTAGTTTATTATGTGGCTTACTAAAATATATACAAAGCCACTCACAAACTTCCAGAATTATTTGGAGTCATATTTAATATATATTAAATATAAATCCAAAGAAAATAGTTATTGGATTAATTCAAATGGCCAAGATAAATATCTCTGTGACTCCAAAAATATTGGTTTAAATTTTACCTCTCACCAATATTTCCATGGAATAACAGGAACATTTTCTTGGACCCATTTGATGAAATTTAAATGTTGGTTATTTTTAGAGGTCTTCTGAGGCTTTGAAAATTCCTCAATTCAATTTCATTTGAATTTAAACATGATGCTCACATGAGGTCTAGCCTAGAGCATTACCAGAAGCTAGGGATGTGACAACTCACCCCCACTAAACAAGAATCTCGTCTTGAGATTCAAGCGTAGAGTAGGATGAAGGGAAAACGCAAACTAGTACAATCTTCACGATCCAGGTTGCACTTCATAGGAACGTTGATTCGATCACCATCGTTGTCTTGAAGTCTTGCTCTGAGAACTCCAGCTAATCATGACAACGAGAGGAAAGGAAAAACCCTAAAAGAATCGTTCTTCTCGAAGGTCGAACAACTCAGGATTAACTCACGGAATGGAACATAGCAACATCTCTCGAGCTGAGAGACGAAGCACACCTCCAGAAAAATGGAGTGGAACAGATGACGAGGGTTCACTAGGTAGACAACAATTTCACGCTTAAGAGGGTGGCAAACGATTGTCAACGTAGCGAGGAGTTGAGTTGCCATGATACCACGACGAAACATCCTGGAGGAGGGTGATTCGTAGATTATTATCTTAAGTGGCAAAAAGAATTACTTTTGATTCAAAGATCATTGAAACTCTTTATACCAGCTTAAGGCAAATCATAATCGATCATTTAGAGGGGTTCGGTAGAATGGCATACTCAAACTTGGATGATGTGGATTACCTTGTTGAAGACAACGTAATGGATGAATTTGCTTACCACCGGAAATGGAAGAGATCCGTGGTAGAATGGCACATTGGCGGTGCAAGCTGGGAACAAAATGCAATTGCTGGGAATGATTCGGGTAACTGGGGAAGAACCCAACAATAGAGAGTGAATTCACTGTTGGAGTGGTTATAGCATAACCGAGGAAATCTGGGGCAATCCCAGCTAGTGCCGATGATAAGACGTAGCGCTTGTGCGTGCTCTCAAGAACTTGAGCATTTCCACAATCATCAAGGTTTTATCAACAACCGCGTCAAGGGTGCTGACAACACAACATACTACCATGATGAATAGCGATGGATGATGCAGATGCGAAGGAGGATAACACTTTCTCAGATTTCACCTTAGCGAGGACAAGCAAATAAAATCTGGATGATCGACCGAGAGACATTTAGCACTCCGCTTCTAATGTTCTCCTTGATGTGCTAGTATAACCCATTCATAGATATGGTTTGATATCTAAAATATCAAGTAAAAGGTCGGACTTCGGGAACACAACAAATCATAAGGCACAACTAGAGAGTAAATCCTACGAAGTCCTTATGGGAAGGTGGCCAACTTCATCAATCAAGATATTATAATAACAGGTCTTCCGGCTGGGTGTGTTGGCCATGACATCCACTTTATCGGTTATCGCGAGACCAATATTATAGTTCTTGGGAAATGTTCCAAACCATCATATCTGCCTGAGATTCAGATCTGGTTGGTGTCAGGATATTCCAGACTCATCGAGTCTAGGAAGAAAAACGAAAGTTTGCAACACAAATCGACGAGATGACGTTGCGAGATTCTCGGAAGATGAACTACGATAGCAAGCTCCAAAACATGAGCTGGTTCTGCTACAAACATGTGAACACGTTGTCCAAGACAAGCATGACCACAAAGTAGTCTTATAATAAAACACTACCGAGTTCAGGTTGGGAACCATCAGCGAGGATATCGAAGTTCTTTCATAAGTCCGGATTAGCTCTTATGAAGGAACTCCTTCTCCTTGAACAAATCAATCAGTGGCTTGGTGTGCTAGGGATACATATAGATTGAAGGTTGCAAGTCTTCAAACCACAGCATTCTTCGCACGTGTGCATGACTGATTTGGAATGATTCCAAAGAAAGCAACATTGACTTTCTCGAATCCACGGCGGCAACTTGCATCAGATGCACATGAATTAAAGGAAGTCACTACCTTCATCCAAACATATGCTTCATGAGCTAGCATGAACAAATGCTTTCAAAAGTTTCCAACACTAGCTTAATGTTCAGCAAAATTATGGAGAAGACAAGGATGTTGTCAATGGGCACAACAACAATTCATCTGGGTTTCCTTTTAAAAGGAATTCCATAGTTAAGTGAACAAGTGATAGCATTGGTCAGACCTAAAAGATATAATGGTGTATGCTCGAGGGATCAACCACGAAATAAGACAACATTACGAGCATCGTTGGTACTGATTTGATTTGACGATAGCCCACACCCAAATCAAAGGATTGATAAGACAATAGGTCCAGCAACTGATCACAAGGACCAATCGATGAAGATATCATCTTTCTTCAACACACACTACACAAGAATATCCCTTTGGATGAACTAAATCGGGCAAGCTTCTATCTTCCAACTCTCCAAGTTGATGCATAGCTTAACCAACTAGCTCAGGGGTATCCAACACGGATTCTTGGAGAAAGGGTGGTTTACAGGATAAACCAACTTGATCACGAGCTTAACATAACAGTCAGGCGATAACCTGGTGATACTTTCGAGAAGATATTCGGAAAATCACGAACCACCGATATGTTACTAAGCTCGAGAACAATCTTGCTTTTCAGAGCAAGATGATATGATCAAATGAGCGAGGACTTGACAAAATCCTAACTCATCAATCAAAGAGTGCACCAGGAAATAAAGACTAGGTAGCACGATCAATCTTAGAATGGTGATTCAATAACCAACATACTAAGAATAAGATTATTGTCCATTAACTACCAAGCAATGGGGTTGCTAGGAGTATTGAGTTCACACATCATGATTCACTTGTCGGCACTCCGGCTACAACAACACGGAACCGAGGAATGAACAATGATGGCAAGAAGTATCACTGTACCAAGAGTTCATAGGATGGTGTGCAATTCCTATAACAACCCCGATATAAAGATGGTAATACTTCAGGGTAGAACAGGATCAAAGGCTGGATTAGCAATTTGATCTGCGGGGCACAACTTCTTTGACCCAATCCTGGATATGGAAGAGGTACTGGAGTTTGTTTCTCCTAGTCATTCTGCGATAGAATGGCTTGACGGACCACAAGAGTATTAGGCATCGATAAACGAGCGCACGCATACTCTTGACTATCAATTGATAGACGAGGGTCAGAATGCAACTAAAGAGAACAACTCAAAGGAACATATAACTTTCTGAGTTGTGGATGCATAGATTAGTATGTCGAACCAAGTTCAACATATTTCTTCCGGATAACCCATGCAGAAAGGTAGAACTGGCAGAGTCACGATTTATGAATGGAGAACTCCTCAAGAGTACTCTAATTGTGATCTTTTGATCCAATAAACATCTGCCATAAGCGGTTCATAGTATTTGGAAGAAGGAAATACCACGGACCTCGAGGACTATCGCAAAGTTACTAATATCCTGAAGGAACTAGCAAACACTATCAACATGAAGTAAGTAGAGTGAATCTCGGGTTCAAAGCTCAAGGAGTAGAATACCTACTACTAAGTAGCATCACGGAATGCTTTCGAGAATGATGGCCAGAATCCTCACACTGGGAGCACAAATCATGGCTAAATTACTAGATGATCCCCTAAGACACCTAGGGTCATAATAATATCTCCAACATATATGTCAAGGTAACGGAGTACCTCAACTTACTGATTAGTGTGGTTAATCTGGCCCATGGGAACATTGAAACGGGAAGAAAGGATTTGCAAATGCATCAGACTACTTAGAAACCTGGGATGACTCGGACAGCATAACGGCTGTAAATGCTCAGAAAAGATTTGAGACATTCACAAAAATGGTGGCATAACCACTCAGAAGCACAATATCAAGGTTTCGAGATCAACAATTAACATACAGAGGTAGAAACTGAACTGAGGCTTAAATCCAACAAACTTATAAGTCTACTGATTAGTAACACATGATCCTAATAGAAAGAAGAGATAGCCTAGTTCTTAATCCCCGTAGAAGAGAAGATGACTCAGATCAGAAGGGCATAAGGTATAAGGAATAAAAAGAGCCTTACGTTCCATCCCACAATCAATTCCCTTATATAACTAAAGAATTTCTAGACTCAACTTCGACCAGTTTGGCTTGGTAATCCTACAGGCAGTCAAGCTCTGATACCAACGCTGTCAGGACCCCGACTCAATGCCACATCGATCTAGCATGTAACACCTCATATCACTTTGCGGCCTCACGCACGGTATTCCCACGGGTGTCGCCTTACCTTTGCCCGGGACCGTTTGCGCCTTTTGGCACACGTATATGACAGTGTCGCTAGCATCCATATGATAAGGAGCCCGGGCTGACATGGCTAGTCGTAAACCCAAAGCGGCACAGACTTACAGGGACAGTCATCCATGACCCAGCATCGAACGTGTCGGTCATCAGCGAGTGAATCCAGGCTGTAGCACTGGGCTAGCAGGACTCCGGTGAACCGGGCTGTAGCGGGCTAACAGGACTCCGGTATTCACCGCGTGACATTTCCCCGAAGGGACAGACACAGGAACGAAGAAGGACACATGCCGGCCAGCCTAAGTGTTCCCGAGCAGTAGCAAGCTACCATGGCTCGGTGGAAACACTAGGAGACATTTCCCCGTAAGAGAGGCTACTAAAGATAAACAACTAGATGGTCAGATCCCACACATACCAAGCATTTCAATAACATACACACAATATGCTCGATATGTGCAAATACAACATGGCATCACAATATGACTCTATGACTCAAGTAATCTATTCAATAGGCTCCGAGGAGCGAGATATTACAAACATGGGTCTCATGACCCAACATTCAGAGCATACAAATCAAGCACAAGCGGAAGCTATCATGTCTGAGTACAGACATCTATAAATGAAAAAGGCTGAGAAGCCTGACTATCTACCAAATCCTGCCGAGGCACAAGATCGTAGCTGAGGTAACAAGCTAAACGTCGAAGACCACGCGGAAATACTAGTGAGACTGAAGTCTCTCTGCAAAACATAAAATAGGCAAACGTGAGTACAAATGTACCCAGCAAGACTTACATCAGATCTATCTACATATGCATCATTATCAACAAAGGGGTGGTGGGGTTTAACTGCAGCAAGCCAGCTCTGACTCGGTGGCTATCCTAAACTACAACTGCAATGTAACTCTTTGAGGTGGCGCACACGAGTCCACATATTCACCAACCAATACCCCACTATGGATCCGCTCCCGTCTCCCTACGAGAACGCCATCCATAGCACTCACGCTTATCTTGCGTATTTTAGAGTATCCACTTTCACTTGTCTATGAACTGATATAAGCAACCCAGAGGTCCTTTTCCGTGGACACGGCTATTCGAATAGATTAGGTTAACCCTGCAGGGGTGTACTTCTTCACACACGCTCTCACCACTTACCGCCGTTTACACGACATGTACTCGGCAACCTTCAAGCGGAAGCCCAACGTGGGTGTCGGCCACGACCTACCTAATCACCTAAGTCTCTAGTCCAGGTTTATCGCCTATTCGGGTTCCATCCATGAGGAGATCCGGCCGGAGTTTTGCTCACAGCCCCAAACGATGTGAACAGGGTTCCCGAGACACCAAACGGGTGCCCGGTTTACCCGGCCACGTGCCTACCGCATCACAGCCCACCTCTACGGTCAGCGCTGTCCACGGCCTCCAGCATACTACAAACACCAGAAACTACTTGCAACTCCTGGACAGAGGACAAGGGTGATTAAGAAGCCGAGAGGGTCCATTGGTTTCGGGCCCAATGCGTGGTAGTAGCTGAATCATGGATCACAAACACAGAACTCAGTTCCTGAGGACGGCTGCAATGAGACAACCCACCATGTACTCCTACATGGCCTCTCACCGCTACCTTTACCAAATCGTGTTCACACACTTAGCTCACACACAGTAGGACAGGTTCACACGCCTCTGATTCATCCCCGATGAATCAGACCTGACTCAACTCTAAGCAATAGCAGGCATGACAAACAAACATGAATGAGTAGGCACATCAGGGCTCAAACAACTCCTACTCATGCTAGTGGGTTTCATCTATTTACTGTGGCAATGACAGGTCATGCAAAGGATAAAGGGGTTCAGCTACCGCAGCAAGTAACAGATGAATCGGTGTTGTCCTAATGCAGTAAAAGAGAGCAGGAGCGAGAGAGTAGGATTGTATCGGAATGAACAAGGGGGTTTTGCTTGCCTGGCACTTCTGAAGATAACATTGAGTCTTCATCAGTGTCAACGATCACGTCATCGGTATCACGTCTATCGAGAGGGGACAAATACCGGCAACACAGAAAGGAACACAATCAATGCAATGCACAATATGATGCATGATCATGACATGGCAAAATGAATGTGTTTTGAGCTAATGCAACTAGCAACAGATTAAATGAAGTTGGTTTGAATCCAAGATTCAAATTCAAACTCCATATGTGGATATTCAAATGCCATTTAATTGATTTGTGCTAAACAGCAGCTATAAGTTGTTCTAACATGCATGAAAATGGTACAGATGGATTCCTTGAATTTTTCTGATAATTTTTCATATATAATTTGTTTAATTTGGAGTTACGGTTAATTTTCTATGATTTATAGAAGTTTTAGCTATTTTCTGAAATTTCCTGATTATTTTTAAATCCAGAAAGTATTATTGCATCATACTGACGTCACGATGACGTCAGCAGGTCAACGTGGCACAGCCCGGTCAACCCCTGACCGGTGGGTCCCGAGTGTCAGTGTCTAACTAACTAATCTAACTTAGTTAATACTAACCTAACTTGATTAGCCGGGCGGGGCCCGCATGTCAGTGAGAGAGAGGGGGGTCAAACCCGGGTCAACTCGCCGGAGTTGACCCGCGGCTCGTTGCCGGCGAGGCCAGGGACGGCGGAGAGCGCCGGGATTCGCCCTCCGATGACCAAAAGAGCGGCGGAGGGGCTCTACGGGATGCCCAGACTCGCGCGCATCTAACAGGGCGGACGGGAGAAGCTAAGGTGGCCGGAGGCGACGGCAATCATGACGACGGCAGCGGCCGGAGTTCGGGTGAGGCGCGGGCGGTGGCTACGGTGCGCCACAGGAGCGATAGACTAGGGTTTTGGGATCCTGGTGTGGTGCTGAGCATGGTGGTGTGCTTGGACGTGACGCGCGTGAGCTCTAGCCACGGCGACCTCGTGGCCGGCGGCAATGGGCTCTCGGGCTCGGCGGAGACGATGGATACGGCACGAAATTGAACGAAAATATGGAGGGGAAACGAAGAGGAGCTCACGTCGAGTCCGCAGGGGTGGTCAGTGGGCTCGGGGAGGGGCTGGTGACGACGGGAGGTCGCCGGCGATCTCGGTGGCCCGAGGAGGAAGAAGACGTCGGGGACGGCGCTCCGAGGCTTCCGGCGTCACATGGGTTGGTGGAGACGAAGAAGAAGGCGCGGCGGTTCTTCTGGAGGCATCGGCGAGGCGAGGGGTGGCCGGTGGCCGCGGCGAACAGCGTCGGTGGCGACGGCTGCACTCGGCACGAGAGGGAGAGAGAAACAGAGGAGGGGGAGAGCTCGGGAGAGAGTGAGGGGCGGTCGGGGAGGCCGCGTGTCGATGTCCAGGGCGTCCAGAGCGTCGGGGGAGAGCGGTAAGCAGGAGCTAGCGAGGCGCGTGGCCAGCGCGCGGCGGGCACGCGCTCGTCCTCCTGTCCAGGGAGGAAGACGACAGGGAGGCTGTGGTGGTGGGCTGGGCCGGCCACTTGGGCCGCCAGGTAAGCCCAGGTGAGACTCCTTCTCTCTCTTTCTATTTCTGTTTTTTGTTTATTGTTTTCTATTTTGTTCTGTTTTGTTTTAGTTTAGTAAAATACTAAACCATTTTAATAAATTCTGTAGTTTATTATGTGGCTTACTAAAATATATACAAAGCCACTCACAAACTTCCAGAATTATTTGGAGTCATATTTAATATATATTAAATATAAATCCAAAGAAAATAGTTATTGGATTAATTCAAATGGCCAAGATAAATATCTCTGTGACTCCAAAAATATTGGTTTAAATTTTACCTCTCACCAATATTTCCATGGAATAACAGGAACATTTTCTTGGACTCATTTGATGAAATTTAAATGTTGGTTATTTTTAGAGGTCTTCTGAGGCTTTGAAAATTCCTCAATTCAATTTCATTTGAATTTAAACATGATGCTCACATGAGGTCTAGCCTAGAGCATTACCAGAAGCTAGGGATGTGACACCAGCAGGCCGTACGACCCGTCTTCACCAACGAAACATCCAAGACCCTCACGAGGGGCCAAGCCTCGTGAGGCAGACGATGCAAGACCTCCTCTGGAGTGGCCTAGCTAGGCAGCCTCGTGAGGACCGGAGATATCAAGGCGAGGCGAACCTCACGAGGCTCTCGTGACATGAGCCATGACGATCGACACCAGGCGAGCGCTAGCGCGTGCAGCGTCCTTGTTTCCCCTTTGGTGCAAAGGAGGCAAGCGCAGCCGCAGAGTACCAAGGCATCATGCAAAGGTTGCCATTTTGGTGGAACAAGACTAAGACCATGGACTGCAAGACGGAGGTCATCGTGGATCCCAAGACAACGTCACCACCCGAGCTTTGTGCAGGAGAATACTACTTTTGTCAGGATGGCTTGTACTAGCTGTCCCCCTTCAAATTAGCCTGCCATTGTTGGCTCCCTTCCCGCTTGATATTTGGGAAGAGGACCAGGGCCTCTATAAATAGGACTAGCCAACACATTGGATAGGAGGGGATCTTAGCTCGAGGAGACCCAGAGACACACCACAAGTTCACATGCAAGAACACCTCAACCTCTGTGTTGTGAGTTCGTCGAGTTCGTCTGCAAGATATTAGTGAGCTAGAGAGTAGATCAATAGGAGGGAAAGACTTCGCGCGCACTCCAGTGTTCGAACCTTAAGGGTTAGCCGGAGCCCCACATCCGACATTTGGTGCTCCAGGTAGGGGTGCGCCGGAGCTTCTTCTCTGCCAATCAGCTCTCCGAAATTCACCAGGTGACGATGTCTGGCGACCCAAGGGTCGGGTCCGATCGCTGGGCAGCCTGGTGTGACACCCCAAAAATTTTAAACATGATTTGTCTATTAAAATCTTGCCATGAAATTAAATTTTTCATTTTTTGGTTTTTGCTTGATTTCAGAACCATCCTCTCTTTGATTTTTTTCTAGAATTTTTACCCCAAGTGAAAACTTTCCAAATATATTTTGGACTTATTTATCCCCTCAAGAAAAAACATTTCTATTATCAGTGGATTTATTGGCATAATTATTTCTCTCTGGGCTTTATTCCTTAAAGTGATTTTTCATTAGTTTTGGAGCTCTATTTGCACTACAACCCTTTGATAAATTTATTTAAAATTTCAACCAAAATTTGGGGATGTCATGTGATGTTTTTAAATCACTTTTATGTAAATATATATTTCATTCATTTAATATTTTGAGCTCTAGACCAATTTTTCGAATCTGGTCCAGTGGGAAATTTTGCACTACAACATATTTAAATATTCCTTTAAAGCCTCCACAAAAATTATGGGATGATAGTAGTAGTATATTATTCAACTTTATGCAATAAACCATTGATGTTCTTTGAAAAATTTGAGTGTATCAACCTCATTTCCATTCTGGTCCAGTTTGGCTTTTTCTACTGCAACCCTAATTTATTGTGCTCTAGTGCCCTTGGGTTTTCTCCTGCTTATAGCCCATCCTACAAAACCCTTAAGTCCAGGAGGTTTTACTCATTGGAGCATTTTTGTTTCATGAAATAATGCCATTTACCTTCTGTCCAAAACTGAAGTTTTGCAAAACTTGCACTAGCAAGTTTCTGGTTTTTCCCAAAAGACCTTTCCAATTTGTTTACCATCTAAAGAGACTATGATCTGGAGATTTTGGCCACCACAAGAGTTACCTAGATGCCATTAGTATCCTGTCAAACACCTTGAGTGCATGGACAGTTTTGACATGGTTTTTGTATTTGCACTGTGACCTTGCACCTCTGGACAAACTAGCATGTCCACTAAGCTCCTAGATGACATGAACCACGACCTGTGAATCCCCAACCTCACCACAGCCTCCTAGCATGCCCTAGCATTATGCCAACCACGCAGCGTGCGTGCGCTGGGCACGCCCAGAATGCACGTTTTGCACGCGCACGTACCGAGTCACCGCATCGCACAGACGCCTCCCCGCGCCCGCTTTGGCCTCTCCCCACTCGCAGCCAACACGCCCGCCCCCTCCCTCGCCGCAGAGTCATCCATGGAGCCATACAGCGCCGCCGTCAGGTTGACGACGGCACCTAGCGGCCGGTCACAACAGCCTCTGCCGCGGACGGTGCAGCCCGAGCCACCCTCACTCGCCAGCTGCCCCCTGGAGCAGCTCAAGCTTATCCGCAAGCTCGTCCCCTAGCGCACGTCGCCGCCACGTCCCCCTACAACTACAGAACGGCGGTTCGCCGTCGATCCTATCCACGACCGCCGTGGAACCGACCCCGATCGCCTATTTAAGGACCCCCCGAGCTCGCCAGACCCTCAGGCAACCTTCAAGCCAAACCCCTGGAGCTCCCCTGGCCAGCAATCGACGGCGGGAAGCTCTCTTCCCCATCTCCGGCAGGTTCGGCCACCGCCACCCTCCGGCTCTGCTCGTCGCAAACAGAGCCTTCCCCATCATTCTGGCGCCACCGTTCGACTCCCCATGACCATGCGGAACCACCCGAACCTTCAGCTACATCGAGGAACCACCGTAGCCCAAAGCCCCAAACCTCCCGAAGCCACCGGTCACCGCGAAGCTCACCGCCGGCGACTCCCTCCACCCGCACCGATCTAGCGACCACCGGGAGGACTGCCCCGGGCTGGCGGATACATCCCTGCCCTCCAAAGCCCGCGAGGAGCCGCCAAGCGCCAGCGACGATCGCCGTAGCCCCGCCGCGCTCGGACAGAGGAGGGAGAAGAGGCGCGGTGACTGGTCAAACCTGACCAGTGGGCCCCCTGGACCCACTGTCAATGACCCCGAGCCGGCCCGCGTGTTTTAAGTGAAAGCGCAAACGACCAAAGTACGTCTCCTCTGCCCGAAAGCGTCTTCTTATTTGAAACGTTTTCTTTTTCTGTTTTATTTTAAAAAAATAGAGTTTGACTGAAACTTTGACTGGCTATAACTTTTTAAATATAAATCCAAATGACTTGATTCTTTGTCTGATGTTTCCCAAATATTGTCTAGTTTATTTTCATATTTATTTGAAAATTTTCCAAACAACTTTTTTGTACTATTTTTAAACTATGTGTTGATTTGAATATTTTCTAAAATGGGATTTGTTGGAGAGAGAAGAAAACTCTCAAAAAATATTGGAGTGAACCTCACCTCTCCACACCTTGAAGGCAAGCATCTTGAACACCAGATATGATATTTTGATGAGTGCTTGCTAGGAGTAGTAAGCTATGTTTATGTTTCATGAAATAATGAGTTTTGCATATGATGACAAGTCATGCATGAATGCATCTGATGAGAAGTTGAATTGCTGTGATCATGTGATATACATGTGAAGTGGTTACTGCCTCATGCCGTGTATGCCTGATCTGGTCCGGGCAAACTTCGGGGAGAAGCTTTGTCATGGATAAAGTATGACCGTGAGAAGGGTACCTCATGGTGACGCGAGAGATCAGTGAAGGCATGATGAGGCATGATGGGTGGTGAACCTGTTGGTGTGGAATATATTTGTTATGCTAATCATACAGGTGATGCCTAAACCTCCTGAGTCGACCATAGATCGAGTCTTGTTCTAGTAACCCCCATACTTGTCTCGTACTACCACTGGTCCCTGCCATAGGTAGGGTACGGTTCAGTAAGTTGTCAACCCCTTTCCTAGCACACACCGTACAGAGAGGCCATGGTGGAAGATACCGGCTGCATCCGGTAGGCATGCCACCTAGTCCGGGGGCATGGGTGTTTCGATTGTAGCCAAAGGGGTAGCTCCCCTAGTTTGCGCGTGGTATAAATTTTGTGATCCCATGCTAGTCGAGGTTGTAGCCTCCCCACTTAGAGTTTTGCTTAACAGGTGTCAAGGGTGATTCCAGACACCGGTGAGTTAGGCTGGTGTGTGCGGTCAGGTGTGTTTTCAATCAAAAGACCGTAGACGGAATTAGTCCTGAGGGACTAAAGAAATCCGTTACTCGTGGGTAAAGAGTACACCCTCTGCAGAGATTATACCTATTTGAATAGCCGTGTCCATGGTTAAGGACTACAGTCTGGGATGGGTCAAGTGTCGGTCTTAGTGTCGTTCTTCGAAGGAAAAAAAACTACTAAGCCAGAACATTGATTATGACCTATGACATGTGATGATTATGGTTATTATTATTGTGGACTAACCATTTGTATTATTTGAATTATTGAGTATCCCTGGGACGGTTCTACCTCCCGGATGATCAATGTGATTATTCTTATATAAGCCCTTTATGTGGTGTCACTTAGACGCCCGACTTTGGCTTGTTTGTTATTTAAATTACTTATAACCCCTTTATGTGGTGTCACTCAGACGCCCGACTGTGGCATGTTTGTTATTTAAATTACTTATAAGCCCTTTATGTGGTGTCGCTCAGACGCCCGACTGTGGCATGTTTGTTATTTAAATTACTTATAATCCCTTTACGTGGTGTCGCTCAGACGCCTGACTGTGGCCTGCTTGTTATTTCAATTACTTATAAGCCCTTTTGTGGTGTCGCCCAGATGCCCGACTGTGGCATGCTTGTTACATCTTTCATATATAAGCCCTTTATGAGGTTTCGCTCAGACGCCCGACTGAGGCATGCTTTACATTATTATACTTTCGAGGCATCGCTTCAGACACCCGATCGGTGCATTCTATTTCTACTCTCTGATTGCATAGTCATATTTGACATGAATAACCTGCTTGCATGCATCATGGTTTATTTTTATGACTGATGTTGTGATCATAGAAAGTTTTAGAGCATGTTTATTCACCCATTATATCATACCTGTGTTCATAATGTTTGCGAGTACATTCAAAGTACTCACTGGCTTGTCCCTGGCTATTGTCTTGGCCAGATTCCTTGCGTGGAAAGGAGCGTTGCGATGACAGCCCCGGAACCTACGCAAACGGAGATAGCAGCCTCGCGAAGATAGCAGTTATCCTGGTCAGCTGTTCCTGTGGGAAATGGAGTCCCATAGACGCTGATGAACCGCAACCCGCTTCCGCCATCAACCAATAGAAACCATTTGTTGTACTCATAGGCCAGAATGGTCTTGTACTACATATTTTGTATTTCTGCTTGGAATTTCTGTATCAAGTTGGTGCCTCATCAGCTAACAGTAATCCTGGGGCTGGTGAGCACAAAGGCCATTTTCTGGGAAATTAATGTCCCAAAAATCCGGTCCTGACACCTGGCCGGCCCGGACGGCGCCGCCTGCCTACGAAGGTCTCAACCCCGCACCCCAGGCGGCGTGGGCGCCACCAAGCTCCGCCGGGCGTGGACAGCGTGGCCATGCATCATCCACCCTAACCCCGCAACAAGTACGAGCTGCGGCGAGAGCAGCGAGTCACGCCGCAGCAACAACGCCGCACTCACGGCAGGAGCAAGCGAATATGCGGGCGGCACTCACAGTGGCAAGGGAGCTGCTGTGATGCAGGCTAATGGAGAGCGGCCGGGACACGCTGCTTGAGCGTGCTGCTGAGCTGCTAGATGCAGCGGTGTCGGGAGCGCCACCCTTCTGCTATCGACTTTGCCCCCAGGCCACTGCAGGGTCGCGCGGCGAGCCTCACCACATCTACGTGCCATCGACTACGCCCAGGGGCTTCGTCAACATCA
>NC_057797.1:249133718-249198586 GCF_018294505.1 Triticum aestivum | reverse complement strand
GTCCTGGCCGGATGCCATATTATCATCCCCAGGACGCCATCATGGACGGAGCAACATGGAGCGTGGGGCACCACGGTGAGGTGTTTGGGGTGACGGCCCCGGAACCTACGTGCCCCGCATGATGGACCAAGGGTACGCACCAGAGGACGACACCGGCTCATTCGTTGGAGAAGATTGGGGAGAAGGGGTGCTAGGAGTCGAAGCCTTCCAAGAGCCAGTGGAGAACCACAACGATCGCGCAGGCGACAGCAACTACAGGGTACCGCTAACCTCTCAGGAATAGGCTTATGCTAACCATGGGCTACAGATGAATTAGGTTGCACCATCGATCGGCGACCCCGGCACGGTGGCACCCGTCTCAACAAGGGAGATACGCTGGGGGCCACCGAGAGGGAGCCAGGAGCAAGGCCCCACCCCAAGGCACGTGAAACCAGGGGACACCCGGAGGTAGGCCCTCTGCTGGGGTGGCTTCAACGACCCTTTCCCTGGCAGAGGACCCGTGGTCGCCGAGGGAACCGCTGGCGTCCTGTTTCCCTCCTTTGTGTTGTCCTGGTCTCTGGTCGGCTCAAAGGAGGTCAAGAGTGGCGCAAGGCGGGGCCCTCATCTAGCGATATGAAGCAAGGCCGGTACCTATGAAGAAGGCCCGGTGCCTGTGAAGCTTGCCGCCCGTGACACTCTCACGTAATAATGAGTTGGGGCTGTACACGCCCCGGAGTCTCAGGAGCACCGGCCTCAGGCCCTGGGGCTCCCTCCCACGCCTAGTGGACATCACTTAGCTCCGCGCTGGTGAGAAGACTTGAAGACCCGAAGACTAGACTAGGTGCCGGACGCGGACTTTTGCTATGGATCTCTCTTTCTATGGCTTTGCTTTCTGATTCTGGACTTAAGTTGGAGCTGAATTTTTATCGATGCGCGCGGGGGTGCCTTTTCTCGTTTGAGCCGTTTCTTGTTTGGTTTGGGACTCACGTCCGTCGCCTTTCCCTCTCTAAGCTCCCCGCGAGCCGGACCACGCAAAGCACGCGCTAGCACTATGCCTGGTGCTGACCCCTTGCGGGGCCCCCTCAAACGGGGCGATAAGATCCGCAGGATTCTCAGGAACTCGCCGCCTCACGACCCAGCCCTAAGTTGGCGCTGACTAAGGTAATCCACGTCGAGAAACTCACTCCCAGCTTCATGAGCTCACGAGGACACATGCCCACATCACATAGGAAAGTAAAAACTGCAATTTGCTTACACGAGGGGCTCCCCCTCTCAAAATGCTCATACAAGTTTTCCAAGGGCCACGCCCGAGTTTTGCGTGCAGAATAAAACAACAGGAAAATATGGGATCAGCTAGAGACGTCGCTTGATGCATCCTCCATGGACGCGTCACTCGCATCATCATCATCTCCGTAGGAATCATCGCCACTTTCGGCGCCGCCCCCATCACTGTCGTTGACCACGTCACCTTCGTCTGCGATGACCACCACCCCATCATTCTCCAAGGTGAAGGCCCTGACCAACGCATCGACATGGTCCTCTACCCAACACGCCAGGTCTCCCTAGACGGCCATGTGTACAGGGGCAATTGCGGCATCAAAGTCGAAGTTGGGGTCGGCATTCAGAAGGTGGTTGAAGACACGGGAGAAAGCGCGCTGAAGAAGGCCACGACCCCTCTCCTCCACAAGCTGCCGAGCTCTGGCAGATTGAGCCTCCAGGCGCGTTACCACCTCGGTGAAGAAGGTCAGGTGGCTGGCGTAGTCACTTGAGTGAGCGGTCGGGGCGTTCTCGTCACAGATATAGCCCATGGCGGTGTTGGCCTTGTTCTGAAGATCTTGAAGCATAGGAGCATGCTCGCGCTCCAGCGTTCAGCGTTGAAGCACTTCCTCTCTCTTCTGTAGAGCGATGGTCTCGGCATCGTCAATTCATCTCTGAAGGGAAAGCAGCTCGGCGAGGGCGGAGGCCAAGTCCGCCTGCGCCGCAACTAGGGCGGCGGTTGTAGCCTCCGCACGCCTCTCAGCCTCGTCCAACCTGGGCCTGAGGGCGGCGGCCCTGCCCGCACCCTCCTGTCCAGCGAGCTTCAGCTTCAAGTTGTACCTGTCCTCCAGATCAGCTTGAACCACCACCACCCGGCGATTGATCTCCTCCTCGACTCTGGCCTCGCGGGCCCCGACGGCATCTTCAGCTTGAGCGACTTGACGCTCCCTCGTCTCCAGTCGCTCGAGCTCATGGCTGCGCTCCACGGCTTCCAGGGCCAGCGTCTCCTGCACTGCCGGACCTCCTCTTCCTCCATAGGTGTCCCCCTCATCGATGCATGGGCGGCCCCGCGCGCCTCGACCTGCTGCTCAAGGGACGCACTCCAGGCCTGGAGCTCCCATGCGTGCTCCTCCGCAGCCTCGCGAAGGCAATCAGCCTCGTGAGCGGGCCTCATTGGCAATCTTGAGGGACGCCACAGCCTTCACGTTCTCGAGGTCGCGATGATAACGGCCAAGGTTGATGGCCACTCGCAGCTTGCGCCACTCCTCCACCAACCGAAGACATTCAGCCTCAAGACGCGAGTCGACACCAGCAAGCCCTTCACCAAGGCGGTTCATTGCGTCCATCATCTCCTGGAAGAGCTCGTGGCGGACCATGCTGCGCCCATGCTCGAACTCGAACGCTTGGTCCACCTTGTCCTCCACCTCGGGGGCTATGGGTGGAGCATCAAGTGGCGCACCGCCTCCCGGTTGGGGGCTGGGGGCTGGCACGGCCCCAGGTGCCAGCTGACCCTCGTGAGGGGCCCAAACCGAACAAGGCCTGCTGCTTGGAGAAGACTCTAGGATGAGGCTAGCCAGCTACCAACCATGACCAAGGGAGGAGCCATCGGCACGCCTGCTGTGCTCCGAGCAAGGCCGCAAAGAAAGGACGGCGAAGGAGCAAGCTCGGGGCGCCTTGCTGATGGACCAACTCCCGAGGCTGACCCCGCGCCATGGGCAGCGTCCGAGCCTCTAGCGCTAGAGTTTGGCGAGTGCGACGGGACGAGAGGGAGTTGCTTCTCCGCAGATTTCAGGGCCTTAGCAGAAGGGGACCTGAGGGGACAATCTTCAGGAAAGGAAGGCGACACATAGAAGAGCACCAAGATAAGGTACTTACTCGTCGACAGCGATGTAGTTCCGTCGCTTCAACGGCCTGAAGATGTTGCTGCCGCCAGGGGATCCCTTCCTCTTGCAGAGCTCCTCGAAGTCCACACAAAGGCGACCGAAGCGCTGGACGTGACAGCTGGCGCACGGCGGAGCCGAAGAAGAACCAAGAGGGATAGCCTCAGGGGAGCCTGGTTATGGCGAACAGCCCAGCTCTTTCTCGCTGCGACCTCCCGAGGCCCTTGGAGCCTCGGCCTCGGCAGCCGCATGCCGTGTCTCATCAACGACCGGCGCCTCAGGAGGGGCGTCGCAAGCTCCCGAGGACGACGCCCCCAGATCACCACTCGGCATGTGCTCCTCAACATCTGAGCCACCGGCCATCGTCGCTGCTCGCTCCCCCGCACCGTCACCTGGGGTGAGCTCGGCACCGGCGGCGAAGAATGGGACCATGATGAAAGGATTCTCGCGGGGCCCCACCAAGACAATTGGGGCGCAGCCACCACTCATCAAAGGAAGGCATGTTCGCGGCAAATGTGACCATGTTCTTGCAGCGGTACAACATGCAGCTTTTCTTGGGCATCTCGTCTGGCAGAGAAACACCAGATAGGACTGTGAGCACCGTTTGCCGTGCAGCAAGAGGGAGCCCCACCTCCTGAACCCTCATATTGTCCTGTCTGCTGAGCAAGCCCCACATTGGGCGAGAATGGCGCTGAAGCAGAGCAACTCGACGCTTGACGAACTCTCTCACCACCATGGGCGCAGTCACACCAAGGTCCTTCAACCACCGCAGCCTGGCCCAGACGGGGGCAAAGACAGGGGCTCGAGAGCTTCTAATGGCCCCAGCCAGAGTTTGGAATGGCAGGCCCCACCAAAGCTTGGAGCAGAGGGTTGAGCACGCCGGCATCAACAAACACCCATCGTGTGCGGAACTCGCTCGCGGATGAAGGGAGCTCGAAGTCGATCCCCATGCCTGCTGTCACAGCCACGGCCTGGAAGCCCACACACCGTGAGTTCTGCCGGATACTGGTGAGATGCAATGAGAAGAAGTGGCGGAGGAGTGCCACGGAGGGGGTGATGCCCTGCATGGCCTCACACACGAAAGCGAAGATGGCAAGAAGGGTCGCAGATTGAGGTTCGAGATGGAGCATGCGGATCTGATAGTGCTCGAGCACCGTGTTGAAGAAGGCGGAGAAGGAAGGAAGCATGCCAGCCCAGAGGGCGTCAATGAAGATCAGAACCTCGGTGACTACCCGGGCCATGCTGGAGCGAGACGCAGGCTAGGCGGGCGTCTCTCCCCACTCGTTGAAGCTGGAGGCGAGCATGGGGCACACCTTGCCCATGGCCTCGTCGTTGAGCACCTGAGGCCGGCCGAGCGCCGGCCCAAAGGATGGAGGTGCAGTTGGCAAGGACAGAGGTTTCTTCCCCTTTTGAGCTTACTTCGGTGCCATCTCGAAGTGGGCGGCTCAAAAGAAGTGGGCGGAGCGCTGGTCAGATTGAGGAGGCGGAGCAGGGCGTCGAGGCAGCAGGGAGATTGGAAGACTGGAAGAACCAAGCGCAAAGAGGGAAGAATAACTATGCAAGAAGCGGGGCCGCATAGCCAAGCGGATTCAAAGGCAGTGTGGGTAATCGGAGACGCCCACGCCCAATCAACCGCCACGCGTCAACCGAGGCCGCAGGCTTTTGGGGCCCGCGGTGCTCCGAACTTGACCCTTGGCTTCGCCGCCAGGCCAAGCCCGAGCGCACCTTGGGCCCGGGGGCTACTGTCGGCGTTCTGGGAATGGGGGTCCCAAACTTGCCTGCCTGCGGCCTGCGGCGTGGCGGAGCTAGCAAGCCGAACGACCCATCTTCACTAGCGAAGCATCCAAGACCCTCATGAGGGGCCAAGCCTCGCGAGGCGGACGACGCAAGACCTCCTCTGGAGTGGCCTAGCTAGGCAGGCTCTCGAGGAGCAGAGATATCAAGGTGAGGCGAACCTCATGAGGCTCTCATGATGTGAGCCATGACGATCGACACCAGGCGGGCGCCAGCGCGCGCAACATCCTTGTTTCCCCTTTGGTGCAAAGGAGGCAAGCGTAGCCGCAGAGTACCGAGGCATCAGGCAAAGGTTGCCATTTTAGTGCAACAAGACCAAGACCATGGACTGCAAGACGGAGGTCATCATGGAGCCCAAGACAACATCACCACCCGAGCTTTGTGCACGAGAAGACTACTTTTGTCATGATGGCTTGTACTAGCTGTCCCCCTTCAAATTAGCCCACCATTGTTGGCTCCCTTCCCGGTCGATATTTGGGAATAGGACCAGGGCCTCAATAAATAGGACTAGCCACCACAGCGGATAGGAGGGGATCTTAGCTCGAGGAGACCCAGAGACACACCACAAGTTCACACGCAAGAACACCTCAACCTCAGGAGGCTGTTCTTCCCTTGTATTGTTCATCATCAACCCAAGAGGCAATCCACCACCACCACACTGGACTAGGGTATTACACCACAACGGTGGCCCAAACCAGTATAAACCCAGTGTCTTTCTGTGTTGTGAATTCGTCGAGTTCGCCCGCAAGATCTTAGCGAGCTAGATCGTAGATCGGTAGGAGGGAAAGACTTCGCGCGCACCGCAGTGTTCAAACCTTAAGGGTTAGCCGGAGCCCCAGATCCGACAGCAAGTACATCCCAAAAAAACTTGGATCCAGGCGGTTTAAAACCATGGCCCATATGATCAGCAAACACTACTACTTCACCATCTCTGGGGGTAGGAGGATTTTCCGTACCAGGAACTCGCCACTGGATTTCATTCTTCTTCGGTAAGGTACCAATTTTGACACATCTGTTCAGTTGCTCCTTAGTAACCCTGGAAGGGGCCCAGTTACAGGAATAGAATTGTTTGGCCATTGCAAGTGAAGAGCTAGAAAAGATAACTGCCGGTTTATGATTCATAATAACAATTCATAAAGTACAACAGGTTGAGGAAAAAGGAATTCAAGCATGTAAAATTGATAAATCGGAGGAAGTTATAAACCGCCTACGATAGTGTTTATACATGTTAAAAGCGATGAAAGGTTTACAAGGGGACTAATGGCATATGACATATTACTTTCTACAAGGATAAACTGCCCACGTAGATAAGGAAGACATAGATCTAAGGCAGGAATGACTAAGTGAGGAAAAACAGGTTTCACAAGTTTGCATTCGAATTTTGGATCTACCGTAAGTCAGGAAAAGAAAAAATATCTAGACCTAAAAAAGTTTGGTCCTGAAGCAGTTCACAAAAGGTCCAGACCAAGTTCTTATGTGCATAAAGTTTGGTTTAATGGCGGAGATAAGGAATATCCTAGTTACTGCACGAAACACATCAAGCCTGAGGTCTGCTATCTATGGACTAACGAAGAACACAAAGAGAGCGCCATGAACCGTATGAACCCTAAGTGGATCTACAGAGGAGAGAAGGGAGAGACTTACAGCGGCTGTTGAATTAGCGGAGGTGCGCCGCGTCTCTCTGGTGTGATCAGGTCGATGCAGCGGCCACTGGTGAGGCAGAGGTGAAGCTCGACAACGGCGGCGACGCTCGAGTGCATGAACGTCGCAAGGAGGAAGAAGAGATGGAGAGGCAAAGGAAAGAAAGGGAAAGGGTTCCTCAGCCCTATTTATAAGGGTAAAGAGATAAGCGACAGGCGCGGGAATCGAGGAGCCCAAATAAATGGATATATAACGAGGTTGTCATTTCCATTGCTGGATGCTCATAAATGAAAGGGTATCTTCGGCTTTAAATGAATAGATGACGTCATGGCGGTTTACTATAAAATCTGGAGGATGACGTCACGGCGTTTTACAAGATCTATGTGAAGGTGCAAAGGGAGGAATTCTTCTAAGTGTTGAAGATTGACATGAACAAGTTCAAATCAATCTGGGGCCTAATGTTGGGGATATTACTACTGGACACAAACCGGCCAGGAGAGGCCGGTTATCCTCATGATGATTACCTTACTTAAAGCCCGTGAAGATATGAAGGATGGCGCTTCATGGAGGCCCAAGTCCCAAAGGCGGGTTAAAGCCTATAGATGTAAACCGACATTGATGTATGCTTGTATGATAAGATAGCAGTAGAGACCGAGCCGGACACGTTTATGATCCGGCATCGGGACTCTGTAAACTGGCGGGCGTCGACCTATGTATATAAAGGGGCGACCTGGTGGCAGTTTAGGGACAACACACAACAACTCAAGAAACAGGCAAAGCGGATTCGCTCCCTAGTCATCGAAACCCTAGCAATTCTATCACAACTGGAGTAAGCTTTTACCTTCATCGTAAGGGGTCGAACCAGTATAAAACTCTCGCGTCCTGTGTCCGCTTTAACCCCTTTAAGCTAACCCGTAGTGATGGCTGCATGACTGAGTCCTTTCACAAGGACATCTTCCGTGACAAAACCACGACAGTATGGTTATTCAGGCAGAAAAGAGCTGCAAGGCAGTCAGAAAAAGGATTCTAGAAAGTCAAAGAATACTTTCGGTATCTTGTAATAACAAGAACAACTAAGGATGGAAGTAAGAATGGCGAGGGTACACAGTTATCCATAAGGGTTCTACGGTGTTAAGGGATTGCAAAAGAAATGAACACAAGTTCTCGGGAGTAGATCAGAGAGTATCTTTGAATTCTTCTGGTGAAGCAGTTAACCATCCAGAATGAAGGGGCTCTCCAGGGAAAGTCGTTACGAGAACCTAATGTAGTTAGTAAATTCATTTAACCCTGAATAGAAGAGAGAACAGAGTCCCAGAGTATAGACGAGGAACAAAAGATCCTAATACCACCCAATGGAGACGTGGGCTTGTAAGCCACACAGCCAAGTTAGTAAAACAGTTTTGTAGTGACTAGACTTGACTTCAGCCAAGGAGTTGGATAGGGGGCTCCTACAGGCACTCGGCTCTGATACCAACTTGTGACGCCCCCGGTTCAATCGTACACTAATCATACACGCAAATGTGTACGATCAAGATCAGGGACTCACGGGAAGATATCACAACACATGCCTCCTTCTGCACGCACACCACACTCCTCTTTACCCTTGCACAAAGGCCGCGCCCCGCAGCTTGCCTCGCCGTGCTTCGCTGCCATGGCCGCAAGCTCCTGCTGCGCAGTGCGCACACGCACACATGCCTCGCTGTTGCTCTGCACCCGCGCACATGCAGTAGCACCCATCACCTGTTTCCACACCCCCGCCGGCTCACCACAGCAGCAGCTGCCGCTGTATTTGCTCACCGGCATCGCCTCCGGGCGCCTCCATGTGTTTGCTGGAGTAGAAGGCCATGCCTTCACGCCTCATTAAGTGCAGCGCCCTGCTACGTCTTGAGCTTGCGTTGGTTTTCCCCGAAGAGGAAGGGATGATGCAGCAGAGTAGCGTAAGTATTTCCCTCAGTTTTTGAGAACCAATGTATCAATCTAGTAGGAGCCCACGCTCAAGTCCCTCGTACCTGCACAAAGCGATAGCTACTCGCAACCAACGCGACTAGGGGTTGTAAAGCCCTTCACGGTCACTTACAAGAGTGAGATCTGATAGATATAATATTTTTGGTATTTTTGGTATAAAGATGGAAAGTAAAAAGTAAAAGCAAAGTAAAAAGCAAAGCAAGATTAAAGTGATGGAGACTGATATGATGAGAATAGACCCGGGGGCCATAGGTTTCACTAGTGGCTTCTCTCAAGAGCATAAGTATTCTATGGTGGGTGAACAAATTACTGTTGAGCAATTGACAGAATTGAGCATAGTTATGAGAATATCTAGGCATGATCATGTATATAGGCATCACGTCTGTGACAAGTAGATCGAAACGATTATGCATCTACTACTATTACTCCACTCATCGACCGCTATCCAGCATGCATCTAGAGTATTAAGTTAAAAATAGAGTAACACCTTAAGCAAGATGACACGATGTAGACAGATAAATTCATGCAATATGAAATAAACCCCATCGTGTTATCCTTGATGGCAACGATACAATACGTGCCTTGCTGCCCCTTCTGTCACTGGGTAAGGACACCGCAAGATCGAACCCAAAGTTAAGCACTTCTCCCATGGCAAGAACTACCAATCTAGTTGGACAAACCTAACAGATAATTCAAAGAGACATGCAAAGATAACCAATCATACATAAAAGAATTCAGAGAAGATTCAAATATATTCATAGATAGACTTGATCATAAACCCACAATTAATCGATCTCAACAAACACACCGCAAAAAGAAGATTACATCAAATAGATCTCCACAAGAGAGGGGGAGAACTTTGTATTGAGATTCAAAGAGAGAGAAGAAGCCATCTAGCTACAAACTATGGACCCGAAGGTCTGAGGTAAACTACTCACACTTCATCGGAGGGGCTAGGATGATGTAGAAGCCCTCCGTGATGAAGGCCCTCTTCCGGCGGAGCTCCGGAACAGGCCCCAAGATGGGATCTCGTGGATACAGAAAGTTGCGGCATTGGAATTAGGTTTTTGGCTCCTCTTCTGATCGTTTGGGGGTACGTGTGTATATATAGGAGGAAGAAGTACGCCGGAGGAGCAACGAGGGGCCCACGAGGCAGGGGCGCGCCCTAGGGGGCGCCCCCCACCCTCGCGACCGCCTCTTTTGTTCCTTGGAGCAGGGTCCAAGTCTCCTGGATCAGGTTCGGTGAGAAAATCACGTTCCCGAAGATTTTATTCCGTTTGGACTCCGTTTGATATTCCGTTTATCCGAAACACTAAAATAGGCAAAAAACAACAATTCTGGGCTGGGCCTCCGGTTAATAGGATAGTCCCAAAAATAACATAAAAGTGGAAAATAAAGCCCAATATAGTCCAAAACAGTAGATAATAAAGCATGGAGCAATCAAAAATTATACATACGTTGGAGACGTATTAGGCATCCCCAAGCTTAATTCTTGCTCATCCTCGAGTAGGTAAATGATAAAAAGAGAATTTTAGATGTGGAGTGCTACTTCGCATAATTTCAATGTAAATCTTCTTAATTATGGTATGAATATTCAGATTAAAAAGATTCAAGACAAAAGTTTATATTGACATGAAAATAATAATACTTCAAGCATACTAACAAAGCAATTATGTATTCTCAAAATAACATGGCCAAATAAAGTTATCCCTAGAAAGTCATATAGTCTGGATATGCTCCATCTTCACCACACAAAGTGTTCAAATCATGCACAACCCCGATGACAAGCCAAGCAATTGTTTCATACTCTAACTTTTTCAAAACTTTTTCAATCTTCATGCAATACATGAGCGTGAGCCATGGATATAGCACTATAGGTGGAATGGAATGGTGGTTGTGGAGAAGACAAAAAGGAGGGGAAGATAGTCTCACATCAACTAGGCGTATCAACGGGCTATGAAGATGCCCATCAATAGATATCAATGTGAGTGAGTAGGGATTGCCATGCAACGGATGCACTAGAGCTATAAATCTATGAAAGCTCAACAAAAGAAACTAGTGGGTGTGCATCCAACTTGCTTGCTCACGAAGACCTAGGGCAACTTGAGGAAGCCCATTATTGGAATATACAAGCCAAGTTCTATAATGTAAAATTCCCACTAGTATATGAAAGTGACAACATATGAGACTCTCTATATGAAGAACATGGTGCTACTTTGAAGCACAATATATGAGACTCGCTATATCATGGTGCTACTTTGAAGCACAAGTGTGGTAAAAGGATAGTAGCATTGCCCCTTTTTTTGGCCTTCTTTTTTCTTTGGCCTTTCTCTTCTCTTTTTTTATTGGGACAATGCTCTATTGAATGATGATCATCACACTTTTATTTATTTACAACTCAATGATTACAACTCGATTCTAAAACAAAGTATGACTCTATATGGATGCCTCCGGCAGTGTACCGGGATATGCAATGAATCAAGAGTGACAAGTATGAAGGAATTATGAATGGTGGATTTGCCACAAATACTTATGCCAACTACATGATCATGCTAAGCAATATGACAATGATGAACTTGTAATGATGAACTAGGTGGTGGAAAGTTGCATGGCAATATATCTCGGAATGGCTATGGAAATGCCATAATAGGTAGGTATGGTGGCTGTTTTGAGGAAGGTATATGGTAGGTGTATGATACTGGTGAAAGGTGCGCGGTATTAGAGAGGCTAGCAAAGGTGGAAGGGTGAGAGTGCGTATAATCCATGGACTTAACATTAGTCATAAAGAACTCATATACTTATTGCAAAAATCTAGAAGTTATCAAAGCAATATTACGCGCATGCTCCTAGCGGGATAGGTTGGTAGGAAAATACCATCGCTCATCCTCGACCGCCACTCATAAGGAAGACAATCAATAAATAAATCATGCTCCGACTTTGTTACATAACGGTTCACCATACGTGCATGCTACGGGAATCACAAACCTTAACACAAGTATTCTTTAAATTCACAACTACTCAACTAGCATGAATTTAATATTATCTCCTCCATATATCAAAACAATTATCATGCTTCAATCTTTTCTTAGTATTCAACACACTCAAAAGAAAGTTTCACAAATCTTGAATACCAAGCATATTATTATTAAGCAAATTACCATGCTATTAAGAGACTCTCAAAATAATTTAAGTGAAGCATGAGAGATCAATAGTTTCTTTAAAAAAAATCCACCACCGTGCTCTAAAATATCTAAGTGAATCACATAGAGCAAAATTATCTAGCTCAAAAGATATAAGTGAAGCACATAGAGCAAAACTACTTAGCTCAAAAGATATAAGTGAAGCACATAGAGTATTCTATCAAATTTTAATTCATGTATGGCTCTCTCAAAAAGTGTGTACAGCAAGGATGATTTTGTCATAGTAAGATACAAAGACACAAATAATACAAGACGCTCCAAGCAAAACACATATCATGTTGGTGAATAAAAATATAGCTCCAAGTAAATTACCGATGGAAGTGGACGAAAGAGGGGGTGCCTTCCAGGGCAACCCCAAGCTTTGAATTTTTGGTGTCCTTGGATTATCTTAGGGGTTCCTTGGGCATACCCAACATTAGACTCTTTCCACTCCTTGTTCCATGATCCATCAAAAGAATTCACCCAAAACTTGAAAACTTCACAACACAAAACTCAAAATAGAAAACTCGTGAGCTCCGTTAGCGAAAGAAAACAAAAGACCACTTCAAGGTACTGTAATGAACTCATTCTTTATTTATATTGGTGTTAAACCTACTGTATTCCAACTTATATATGGATTATAAACTATTTTACTAGACATGGATTCATCAAAATAAGCAAACAACACACGAAAAAACAGAATCTGTCAAAAACAGAACAGTCTGTAGTAATCTGTAGCTAGCGCAAGATATGGAACCCCAAAAATTCTAAAATAAATTGCTGGACGTGAGGAATTTATCTATTAATCATCTTCAAAAAGAATTAACTAAATATAACTTTTCAAATAAAAATGACAGCAGCTCTCGTGAGCACTAAAGTTTCTGTTTTTTTACAGCAAGTTCAACAAGACTTTCCCCAAGTCTTCCCAACGGTTCTACTTGGCACAAACACTAATTAAACACAAAAAACACAACCAAAACAGAGGCGAAATAATTTATTTATTAATAAACAGGAGCAATAAGCAAGGAATAAAAATAAAATTGGGTTGCCTCCCAACAAGCGCTATCGTTTAACGCCCCTAGCTAGGCATAAAAGCGAGGATAGATCTAGGTATTGCCATAATAGTAAGATAGATTATTGAAACTCATTTCATATTCTCTACGTTCGGCAGCAAGCTTCCTTTGAGGCAAGCAAAAGTAATCAAAAGGACTAAATTTAACGGGACAAAAGTCCCCAAGATCAACCTTGGGAGGTATAGGTTCCTCCTTTGGTCCTTCGTAATGCACAACCAATTCATCATTATAAGCATTCTTTTGATAGAACTTTGTAAGCCTATATTCAAGAGAATATCCTAGCTCATTATTTCGAATAGCCAAATCATCATTAAGTTCAGAAATTCTATCAACTAAAATATTGGTAGGAACCCTTCTTCTAAGATTTTCATTGAAATCAACAGAATCTAGAGATTGAAAACGCATTATTTCTTCTTGATCAAAGAGGATAGTTTATATGGGAGGACGGCAAGCGTCCACCCTGTAATGCGCAAAGATTTCTTTGGCTTCTCTTATTATGAATCTATACTCATGAGGCAAAAAGATAGTAGCGGCATGCTTAACAGAAGAATGCTCAATATTAGAAAATTCCAGAAAAATCCTTTGTATGGAAGGATGCATGTGCATGAATTGTCTTTCAAGTTCAACTACTAGCATGGCAATAGCGTCCACAAGACTACTAGTTATGTGAAGGATAGAACTACCCATAGAAGGTAAAGCACCAGCACAAGAAAAGAAATACTGAATAACTCCTTTTCCAATAATATTACCACTACCAACACGAAATTTTTTTGTATGAAAGATGGTAGGTTCTTTAGCAGGAGCATCAGAATTTTCCATGATATTGTTATCGCTCATATTGGCGATAACTTCCCCAGTTTCAGACATAACGACAAGCAAGCAAACTAGCACACGAGCAAACAAGAGGCAAGTGGAAAGAAGAGGGAGGATAGAGAGAGAGAGGGTGAATAAAACGGCAAGGGTGAATTGGGGGGAGAGGAAAATGAGAGGCAAATGGCAAATAATGTAATGCGAGAGATAGGGATTGTGATGGGTACTTGGTATGTTGACTTTTTGCGTAGACTCCCCGGCAATGGCGCCAGAAATCCTTCTTGCTACATCTTGAGCTTGCGTTGGTTTTCCTTGAAGAGGAAGGGATGATGCAGCAGAGTAGCGTAAGTATTTCCCTCGGTTTTTGAGAACCAAGGTATCAATCCAGTAGGAGCCCATGCTCAAGTCCCTCGTACCTGCACAAAGCGATAGCTACATGTAACCAACGCGATTAGGGGTTGTCAAGCCCTTCACGGTCACTTACGAGAGTGAGATCTGATAGATATAATATTTTTGGTATTTTGGTATAAAGATGCAAAGTAAAAAGTAAAAGCAAAGTAAAAAGCAAAGCAAGATTAAAGTGATCGAGATTGATATGATGAGAATAGACCGCGGGGCCATAGGTTTCACTAGTTGCTTCTCTCAAGAGCAGAAGTATTCTACGGTGGGTGAACAAATTACTGTTAAGCAATTGACAAAATTGAGCATAGTTATGAGAATATCTAGGCATGATCACGTCTATAGGCATCACGTCCGTGACAAGTAGATCGAAACGATTCTGCATCTACTACTATTACTCCACTCATCGACCGCTATCCAGCATGCATCTAGATTATTAAGTTAAAAACAGAGTAACGCCTTAAGCAAGATGACATGATGTACAGAGATAAATTCATGCAATATGAAATAAACCCCATCTTGTTATCCTCGATGGCAACGATACAATACGTGCCTTGCTGCCCCTTCTGTCACTGGGTAAGAACACCGCAAGATCGAACTCAAAGCTAAGCACTTCTCCCATGGCAAGAACTACCAATCTAGTTGGCCAAACCAAACAGATAATTCAAAGAGACTTGCAAAGATAACCAATCATACATAAAAGAATTCAGAGAATATTCAAATATTATTCATAGATAGACTTGATCATAAACCCACAATTCATCGGTCTCAACAAACACACCGCAAAAATAAGATTACATCGAATAGATCTCCACAAGAGAGGGGGAGAACTATGTATTGATATTCAAAGAGAGAAAAGAAGCCATCTAGCTACTAACTATGGACCCGAGGGTCTGAGGTAAACTACTCACACTTCATCGGAGGGGCTAGGATGATGTAGAAGCCCTCCGTGATGACGGCCCTCTTCCACCGGAGCTCCGGAACAGGCCCCAAGATGGGATCTCGTGGATACAGAAAGTTACGGCGATGGAATTAGGCTTTTGGCTCCTCTTCTGATTGTTTGGGGGTACGTGTGTTAATATAGGAGGAAGAAGTACGCCGGAGGAGCAACGAGGGGCCCACGAGGCAGGGGGCGCGCCCAGGGGGGGCCGCCCCCCACCCTTGTGACCGCCTCTTTTGTTCCTTGCAGCAGGGTCCAAGTCTCCTGGATCACGTTCGGTGAGAAAATCACGTTCCTGAAGATTTTATTCCGTTTGGACTCCATTTGATATTCCGTTTATCCGAAACACTGAAATAGGCAAAAAAACAGCAATTCTGGGTTGGGCCTCCGGTTAATAGGTTAGTCCCAAAAATAATATAAAAGTGGAAAATAAAGCCCAATATAGTCCAAAACAGTAGATAATATAGCATGGAGCAATTAAAAATTATAGATACATTGGAGACATATCACGCCCTCCTTTAGTTCAAACCAGCGGCGATAGCAAACTGGTTTGCCCCTCACCCGTATGACCTCGAGGTCCTGGGTTCGAAACACATCTCTATTGCCTTGTGCACAGAGCGCTATATCTATCTACCGCTCGGCTGTGTACCCCGTGTAGCTCCAGATTCAGCCCATTCAGATTTTTTTCCCTGTTCTGTCATTTTTCCTAATATCCATTGCATGCATATTTACAGTAAAATGCCATCATTTTAAAATGCTCATTACTAAATGTCCATGTATCCAAATAAAACATGTTATATATGTAAAATGCTTAGAATTTTATCTACTTTCATAATATGCCACTTTCGTCCATGTTTAAAATATTGTTTGCATTTAATTTGCTCAAATGACTTGTTAAAATGCTTTATTTCATAACTAAATAACCGTAGCTCCGAATTTAATAATCTTTAGATATAAATGGGGTAGAAAAATGCATAGATTAACTTGGTGCACTTTGTTTTCCCTGTTTAACAATAATAAAATATGATTTAGGGCATAACAGTACCAAATCTAAAATATGCACATGAGCTTTTTTCGGAATTGTTATTCATTGTTCCGGCCTCATTTAAACTAGCCTAGATAGGTAGTTTTATTATGCTTCACCTCTTACCATGTTTAACAACATTTAATATTGATGGGTAGCTAAACGAGAGTGAGCTAAATATTTGAATGTGGTGTTTCGGCAATATGCAATTCGTTGCATATTGAGCTCCACTTAACTTATAGTATTGTTTGTTGCACATTTGCCATGCCATAACTCATTAAACCGGACATGCATCATACTTGATTGTGCATCATGACATGCTTATGCTTGTTGGTTTACCATGATGTTTACTTCTTTCCAGTTGCGCTTCTCCTTGATAGTTTGGGTTACGTTGCGATTGTGAGGATCCGTTCGACTACGCCCGTTCGTCTACTTCATGGACTCATTCTTCTTCCTAGCAGGATTTCAAGCAAGATGACTGTTACTCTGGATACCACTACTATCTCTGCTATGCTAGTTGTCTTGATGCTATCGCTATGTCGTGCTACCTACCACTTGTTTATCAAGCCTCCCAAATTACCATGATAGCCTCTAACATTTTCCTCCATCCTAGAAAACTGTTGTTTGGCCATGTTACCGCTTTGCTCAGCCCCTCTTATAGCATTGCTAGTTGCAGGTTGTTCCATGTTGGGACATGGATATCATGGGATATCACTATATCTCTTATTTTATTAATGCATCTATATACTTGGTAAAGGGTGGAAGGCTCGGCCTAATGCCTGGTGTTTTGTTCCACTCTTGCAACCCTAGTTTCCGTCATACCGGTGTTATGTTCCTTGATTTTGCATCCCTGACACGATGAGGGTTTATGGGCCCCTCTTGACAATTCGCTTTGGATAAAACTCTTCCAGCAAAGCCCAACATTGGTTTTACCATTTGCCTAATAATAACTAAAACTTGCATCGAGACCGGCTAGCACCCGAGGTCTCTTAATCAACCCCCCGGGCCAGTGCTCCTCATGAGTGTTGGTCCACCTACCTAGTAGTCGGCGGTGCCACCTCGGGGTAACTCGATGGTATTTTTAGTTATCGTCCACTATGCATAGATGGTATTGTCCTGAGAACAAGATACGCGTGGCTCCTATCGGAGTATCGACGCATCGGGTGGTCTTGCTGGTTTTGTTTTACCATTGTTGAAATGTCTTGTGCACCGGGATTCTGAGTCTGATCGAAGGGTCCCATGATGGAGGATTGTCTCCGCGGATCGTGAGCTTGTCATGGGCTAAGTTTGGACACCCCTGCAGGGTTTAAACTTTTGAGAGCCGTGCCTGTGGTTATGTGGCAGATGGGAATTTTTTAATATCCGGTTCTGGTGAACTTGAAGTAAACTCAACTAAAATACACCAACCTTGTGCGTAACCGTGACTTTCTCTTTTTGGGGAAGTTTGAGAGGAGAACACGGTTGGGTTATGTTTGAACATAAGTAGTTCAGGATCACTTATTGATTGTTACTAGTTTGCGACCGTTTGCGTAGATTCTCATCTTACTCTTGTATTCGTAAGTTAGCCACCATACTTTGCTTAGCCGCTGCTTCAACCTCACCACTTTACCCCTTCCATACCTATTAAGCTTTGCTAGTCTTGATACCCATGGTAATGGGATTGCTGAGTCTTCGTGGCTCACAATTTACTACACCAACAGTTGCAGGTACAGGTAATGCGATGTTCATGACGTGAGAGCGATGTTTGCATGTGTTGGAGTTCTTGTTCTTTTTCTTCGTCGATCTTGGGTTAGGTTCCTGGTCGGCAGCCTGAGCTAGCATGGTGGATGTCGTTTGAGCTTCTGTTTGTGTTTCATCCATAGTTGGATGTTGTTCTATGTATGATGTATTGATGTATTCTTGTGGCATTTGTATGCCTCATATGTATCCCCATCTATGTATGTAATGGTTTGATATAATATATCCATCTTGCAAAAGCGTTTCAATATGCAGTTCTATCCTTGGTGCGACCTTCGAGTCTCTTTAGGATAGTGTTGCATATTGGGTGTGGCAAGTCCATTCTGCCACAAAGTCTACGAGCGCAGGACCCTTGATGACCCTGGTGGTGCTGAACTCCAGCTGGAATGCCTGCAATTCGATGTTCCACTCGGCGACCCTCCCCGTAGCATTGGGGCTCCGGAGCACCCTCTCAAGCGGGTAAGCTAAGACGACCTTAATGGGTGGCCTTGGAAGTAGTGGCGCAGCTTGCGTGAGGCAATGAGGAGCGTGAGCAGGAGCTTCTACGGCATGGGGTAGCGCGCCCGCGCGTCACTCAGTACCGTGGTAACGAAGTACACCGGGTGCTGGACGAGGGCTGAAGTCTTGGTGGAGTCCAAGGCCTCCTAAGGCTGGAGGACCTTAGGAGCTTGGTCGCCTGTTGGGGCAGCTGCGGCCTCATTAGCACTGTCTTGTGGAGCCTGGTCATCTATTGGTGCCGCTGAGGCTTCAGGGGTGCCGTCTTGGGGCTGCATCATCTCGACCGAGCGGGCGACGTCGTGTGGCAGGCCCTTGGCCTGGCGCTCCTCCCGGATGGCCACCAGCGCTGCGCTGGCCGAGTGGGGGCATGGCGGCCAGGTAAAGCACTAGGGGCTCGAGGGGACGCGGCGCCACCATCACTGGTGGGCTGGTGAGGTATCTCTTCTGGTCTTGAAACTCTGCATTAGCCTCCGGAGTCCACTCGAACGGTCCCTTCTTCTTCATCAGCTTGAAGAACGGGAGAGCGCTCTCCCCCAGCTTGGAGATGAAGCGCCCTAGCAAGGTCACACAGCCCGCCAGCTTTTGCATTTCCTTAAGAGTTTTTGGCAGACACATCCTTTCTATTTCCTTGACCTTCTCAGGGTTTGCCTCGATTCCCCTATGTGACACCAGGAAGCCCAACAGCTTGCCAGAGGGGACGCCAAACACACATTTCTCCGGGTTGAGTGATGACCCACACGTATAGGGGATCTATCATAGTCCTTTCGATAAGTAAGAGTGTCGAACCCAACAAGGAGCAGAAGTAAATGTTAAGCGGTTTTTAGCAAGGTATTCTCTGCACGCACTGAAATTATCAGTAACAGATAATTTTGTGATAAGGTAATTGGTAACGAGTAGCAAGTAATAAAAGTAAATAAGGTGCAGCAAGATGGCCCAATCCTTTTTGTAGAAAAGGACACGCCTAGATAAACTCTTATATGATGTAAAGCGCTCCTGAGGACACATGGGAATTATCGTCAAGCTAGTTTTCATCATGATCATATGATTCGCGTTCGGTACTTTGATAATCTGATATGTGGGTGGACCGGTGCTTGGGTAATGTCCATACTTGGACAAGCATCCCACTTATGATTAACCCCTATTGCAAGCATCCGCAACTACAACAGAAGTATTATGGTAAACCTAACCATAGCATGAAACATATGGATCCAAATCATCCCCTTACGAAGCAACGCATAAACTAGGGTTTAAGCTTCTGTCACTCTAGCAACCCATCATCTACTTATTACTTCCCAATGCTTACCTCTAGGCCCAAACAATGGTGAAGTGTCATGTAGTCGAGTTTCACATGACACCACTAGAGGGATGACAACATACATCTCATCAAAATATCGAACGAATACCAAATTCACATGACTACTAATAGCAAGACTTCTCCCATGTCCTCAGGAACAAACGTAACTACTCACAAAGCATATTCATGTTCATAATCAGAGGGGTATTAATATGCATAACGGATCTCAACATATGATCTTCCACCAAGTAAACCAACTAGCATCAACTACAAGGAGTAATCAACACTACTAGCAACCCACAAGTACCAATCTGAAGTTTGGATACAAAGATTGGATACAAGAAATGAACTAGGGTTTGAGAGGAGATGGTGCTGGTGAAGATGTTGATGGAGATTGACCCCCTCCTGATGAGGGGATCGTTGGGGATGACGATGGTGATGATTTCCCCCTCCTGGAGGGAAGTTTCCCCGGCAAAACAGCTCCGCCAGAGCCCTAGATTGGTTCCGCCAAGGTTCCGCCCCATGGTGGTGGAGTCTCATCCCGAAAGCTTGCTTATGATTTTTTCCTCGATGAAAGACTCCATATAGTAGAAGATGGGCATGGAGGGCCACCAGGGGGCCCACGAGGCAGGGGGCGCGCCCCCACCCTCGTGGCCAGGGTGTGGCCCCACTCTGGAACTTCTTGCACTTAGTATTTTTTATATATTCTAGAAATAACTTCCGTGAAGTTTCTGGACTTTTGGAGCTATGCAGAATAGGTCTCTAATATTTGCTCATTTTCCATCCCAGAATCCCAGCTACCGGCATTCTCCCTCTTTATGTAAACCTTTTAAAATAATAGAGAATAGGCATAAGTATTGTGACATAATGCGTAATAACATCCCATAATGTAATAAATATCGATATAAAAGCATGATGCAAAATGGACGTATCATTGAGCCGCAGGTCTACCTTGCGTAGGCTGGCGAACATCTCTTCCAGGTCCTCGATGAGGGTCCTTGCCTCCCGAGACTTCACCACTATGTCGTCAACGTAGGCCTCATCGTTCCTCCCGAGCTGTTGGCCCAGAGCGATGTGCATCAGCCGCTGGAAGGTTGCTCCAGCCTTATGCAACCCAAAGGGCATGCAGGTATAGTAGTACACCCCGCACGGGGTGAGGAAGGCCGTCTTCTCGTCATCCTATACCGCCATCTTGATTTTTTGATACCCTGAGAATGCATCCAGGAAGCCCAGTAGGTCGCACTCGGCGGTGGAGTCGACGATCTTGTCGATGCGCGGTATCGGAAATGGGTCTTGAGGGCACGCCTTGTTGAGGTTGGTGAAATCGACGCACATGCGCTCCTTCCCACCTTTCTTGGGGACAATTACAGGGTTCGCCAACCATTCTGGGTACCGCACCTCCTGAATGACACCACCTTCTTGTAGCTTGCAGGTTTCTTGGACGATGAACGACTTTTTCCCCGTGGACTGTCGCCGCGCCCTCTGCTTCACTAGGTGCACATTGGGGCACACCCTCAGGTGATCCTCAATCACCCCCCCTTGGGACTCCAACCAGGTCCTTGGGCTCCCTTGCGAACACCACCTTGTTTGCGCGCAAGAAATCGGCCAGTGCCTTTTCTTGGTCTGGGCTGAGGCTGGCACCTATGGTGAAGCTCCCGATGCCCCATCTTTGTGAACCGGCACATGCTTCGTCTCGGCCCGGTCCTGAGAGAACAACTGCTTCTTTTTTGCCGGTGCAGCCGTCGGGACCTCGGAGGCCCCTTCATTTGCCGGGCATGCTGCTGCCACGGCTCTGAAGGCAAGCTTGAGGGCTGTCAGGGCCTCCTTGGTGTCTCCAGCCACGGTGAGGATGCCGCTGCTCCTGGGCATCTTCAAGAGGTTGTAGTTGGGGTGAGTTGTTGTCATGAACTTGGCCAGGGCCAGGTACCCGAGGATGGCGTTGTAAGGGAGGCCATTGCTGGCGATGTCGAAGTCGATGAGCCCGGTGTGGTAGTTGTCGCAGGTGCCGAAGGTGACGGGGAGGCGGATCTGCCCCAAGGGCTGGTGGAGTCGTCGACAACCCTAGAGAATGTCTTAGTGGGGCGGAGCCGGCCATGTGGCACATGAAGTAGGCCGAAAGCTTCCACGGAGAGCACGTTGAGGACGGCCCCACTGTCGATGAGAGTCTTGGTTACCGCCATGTTGCAGATGGTGGGGGTGCAAAGCATCGTGAGCGCGCCTATGCCCGCGGTGGTCGCGGGGTGGTCCCTTGAGTCGAAGGTGAGATCGGCTCTGGGCGCCGCCCACCCTAGAGGAGCTCCCTGTTGCACGCAGGCGGCACCCACTTGGCGGAAGAACTACTTGACGTGGCGGTGTAAGGGCGACGCCTGCGAACCGTCGAGGAGGGATGTGACTGCATGGGGCGCCGGTGTCGTGAAAAGCACGAAGAAGAGGTAGTGCAGCTCCTCCCAGGAGGCCACAGAAGATTCTGGCAGACTGAGAAGCTAGGCGCGCGATCCGCTAGCAAGGGCCATGGGAAACCAGTTGGCCATGACCTTGTCGTCGTCGCCGGCCGCCCAAACGGCAGCATCTTCGGCCTGAACTTGGGAGACAACTAGTACAAGTTATACTAACAAAAGCAGTCTTCGCCTTCAAAATCCTCTGGTGGTGACGCCACGTCGATGACCTCCTTCCTGTCGTCCTAGCGGTCTTGGTCTCGTTGCACCGATATGGAAACCTTTGCTTGATTCCTCGGGACCCCGCACCTGCGATTGCCTCCTTAGCACCAAAGACGAAACGGGTACATGATATGTCCATTTTGCATCATGTTTTCTTATTGTTATTTATGATGTTTTTATCCATAATAATGCTTTTTGGAGTAATTGTAATGCCTTTTTTCTCATAATTTGCAAGGTACACACCAAGGGGGAGAACTCTGGACCTAGAAAAGCTACGTCAGGCTACCTATTCTGGACAACTCCAAACAAGCTGAAACTTCACGGGATTTTTTATGGAATATATACGAATTATTGGAGAAAATAACTACCAGAGGGGGGCCACCAGGTCGGCACAACCTACCTGGGCGCGCCAGATCCCCCTGGCGTGCCCTGGGGGATTGTTGCCTCCTCGGCCTACCTCCGGTTCCCATCTTTTGGTATATAAGTCATTTTGACCTAGAAAATACATAAGAGGAGGACTTTCGGGACAAAGCGTCGCCGCCTCGAGGTGGAACTTGCGCAGGAGCACTTTCGCCCTCCAGCGGAGCGATTCCGCCGGGGGGACTTCCCTCCTGGAGGGAGAAATCATCGTCATCATCATCACCAACAACTCTCCCATCTTGGGGAGGGCAATCTCCATCAACATCTTCAACAACACCATCTACCCTCAAACCCTAGTTCATCTCTTGTGTTCAATCTTGTTACCAGAACTATAGATTGGTACTTGTGGGTGTCTAGTAGTGTTGATTACAGCTCGTAGTTGATTACTATATGGTTTATTTGGTGGAAGATTATATGTTAAGATCCAATATGCTATTTAAAACCCCTCTAATCATGAGCATGTTTACATTTGGGAGTAGTTACCTTTGTTCTTGAGGTCACGGGAGAAATCATGTTGCAAGTAATCATGTGAATTTGATATGTGTTCGATATTTTGATAGTATGTATGTTGTGATTCCCTTAGTGGTGTCATGTGAACTTCGACTACATGACACTTCACCATATTTGGGCCTAAGGGAATGCATTGTGGAGTAGCAATTAGATGATGGGTTGCGAGAGTGACATAAGCTTAAACCCCAGTTTATGCGCTATTCCGTAAGGGGTCGATTGGATCCAAAAGTTTAATGCCATGGTTAGAATTTATTCTGAATACTTTTCTCATATTTGCGGTTGCTTGCGGGAGGGCTAATCATAAGTAGGAGGTTTGTTCAAGCAAGAAAAACACCTAAGCACCGGTCCACCCACATATCAAATTATCGAAGTAGCTAACACAAATCGAACCAACATGATGAAAGTGACTAGATGAAATTCCCGTGTACCCTCAAGAATGATTTGCTTCTTATAAGAGACCGTTTTGGCCTGTCCTTTGCCTCAAAAGGATATGGCTACCTTGCTGCACTTTTTTTACTACTATCGTTCCTTTCTCATTACAAATTATCTTGCTATCAAACCACCCTGCTACTTACAATTTCAGCACTTGCAGACATCACCTTACTGGAAACTTCTTGCAATTTCCTTCTACTCCTCATTGGGTTCGACACTCTTACTTATCGAAAAGTGCTACAATTGATCCCCTATACTTTTGGGTCATCAAGGCTATTTTCTGGCGCCGTTGCCGGGCAGTGAAGCGCCTTTGGTAAGTGGAATTTGGTAAGGAAACTTTTATATAGTATGCTGAAATTTATTGTTAATTGTTACTATGGAAAACAATCCTTTGAGGGGTTTGTTCGGGGTATGTTCACCTCGTCCCGAACCACAATTAGATACCCCTCAACCTACTGCACCTACTGAAAATATTGAATATGAAATTCCTTCGGGTATGATAGAACAACTGCTAGCTAATCCTTATGCAGGAGATGGAACCGGACATCCTCATATGCACTTGATATATGTGGAACAAATATGTGGATTGTTTAAGCTTGCATGTTTACCCGGATATAAAGTTATGAAGAAGTTTTTCCCTTTATCTTTGAAGGGAAAAGCATTGGCATGGTATAGGCTATGCGATGATATTGGATCATGGAATTGGAATCGTTTGAAATTAGAGTTCCACCAAAAAATTTATCCTATGCATCCAGTTCATCGTGATCGGAATTACACACACACACACACACACACACACACACACAGATATATATATATATATATATATATAATTTTTGGCCTGGTGAAGGAGAAAGTATCACTCTAGCTTGGGGAAGGCTTAAGTCAATGTTATATTCATGCCCCAATCATGAGCTCTCAATATAAATTATTATCCAAAAAATTTATGTTCAGCTTTCTCGTAATGATCCAACCATGCTTGATACTTCTTGTGCTGGTTCCTCTATGAAGAAGACTATTGAATTCCGGTGGGATATTTTGGAAAGAACTAGCAAATAGGCCCGTGCGTTGCAATGGGTGAAAAAATATTAAGAAACTCAATAGTCCACTAACACCATTGTGCACCCCATCCCCTCCAAGTCTACTAAATATTCGGCCAGTTTCCTATTACACCTTGATGTCGAATTGCTAATAAAAAACATCAATCAGTTTCACTAATCATTATGGCCATGATGGTCGTTTTATTCCACCTTAGGGTCTCTTTGATCCTAAATATTTTCTCTTTGATTCCATATGATTTTATTCTATGTGGATGCTTTATTTGTATGAGTGAATCAATACTATAGAGAAACAATCTACAAATTCTTTTGCACTATATTTCTTAGGAAAAAAATTATTAGACACTAACCTATTCGAACAACCCTTCATGTGATTCCAAGGAATAAAATTATAGTTTGTTGTTCACATACTGAAGATACTCTGGTGGCATTGAATGGAACATAAATTTGCCATGCATTCATGGCAGATGTTTGTTATTCATTTAGGAAAGCATGTCAGGTCACGGGGCAGTGATGGTTGATTGATGCCAAGGGGGAAATAAATCAACAGGGAGAAAAATTAATGGCAAAGCATTTTCTGTAGAAAAGTGTCATAAAATAGAATTGAACAATAACAAAAGTGAATTGTGTATGTTGTGCCTTCCTAAGCATTCATAGTCATGGCCAAAAATGGACTATCAATAAGAACTTGCCAAATGTAAATGATCCATAAACAAATTCATGGATCTAGCGGTAGAACTATATGATAAGACACACACATCTTAATATATTTTTTATCTGCATTCGTACATACTGTCCAATGTAGATGGTCCTACCGAAATCCTTAGATGAACATCCATGACGACCGTTCTGAACAGGGCGACCCCCGGTGCAGAAGACAAAGTGGGACCTAATTTTCGTAATAAAATCGACAGAACTAAAACCGCAAAGATTGATGGCTGATATTTAAAGAAGAATCGTTTCTTGCACGCAACACGTCTACATCTGATTTTCTCCTTTGTTAGTTCGGATCCAACCGCTTAGCTTCTTCATGCGTACCTCTCACGACTCCATTGTTTCTTGCACGCAACATGTCTACGTGTGATTTTCTCCTTTGTTAGTTCGGCTCCAACTACCTAGCTTCTTTGTGCGTACCTCTCATGACTCCCCATCCTTGCTCGAGTAGATGTGGTACCACATGTATATTGATTTGGGGGAGGAGCAACAAAGAAAATGATCATGTTTATGTGGATCAACTTATGGAGAAGAAGCATCGCCTGTTACTGCTATAGCCTAGGACTTTGGAGGGAGATAGACACCATGAGGTGTGAGGGTACAGCTTCTCCTGTGTGGTAGATGATTGGATGAACATATTTAATTTGAAATCAATCGATTCGAGATTATCAAACAAAAGCTCAATGTAGAGTAAAGGGATAGAGCATAAAATGTACAGTTATTGACGTTAATGAAGCTGAGAATCTGGTGGACGATGCCGATGATGTCATTCGTCGTGAATTTTACAGGCTCTCGCCGATGACCTAATATTAGAAGCCCCAATTCATTCTCATGGTTACCTTTTGCATACACATGCCTGATTGATAAGCCATGCTTAATTGATAGACATGGATGCCTCATATGTGGTGTACCTTGAACATTGAAGAAGTAGATCTAGAGGACGGTCTGCTTGGATCTTGATAGTGGCTGTTCATGTGGTGGATGGACTTGTGCATCTCCTCGAGCACGGCAATGGTAGATCAACTTCTCCGGCCGGTGGCGGGACAGGAGTTAATCACTGCATCATGCATGCAATCCCTCAACACCATGATCAACAACAGGGCATCCAACCGTTAGCACTTTGGGGCCCATGCACTATAGATGCCAGCCCGTTTAGTAAGCCCCGCAGGTCAGCACTTGACCGCATGCATAGTAGCGAACCAGCCATCCTGCAGATAAAAACCAGGGCGGCTCTCACTGTTTTTTCTCACGGTGGGGCCCCTATGAATTTGGGGGCATGTGCCATCACCCACCTTGCACCCCCCATCGACGGGCCTGACTTCTGAAGAAATCCCTTGCAGCAGCAAAACTCCTCATGCAAAATTTAGACAGGGGCCGCTCCTTGGTTACACACGAGCATGCACATTATCTATTTGAATGATTGAATAAGCCATGGTGCAAAGAGGTATTTGATCTCGTCGTCACAATAACATTGGATGAGTTTCACTGACTGCCTGTTTGGGTTTCCGGGCAGATAAAAAGGATCTTGCTCAATGTCCTCGATGATCTAGATCTTGCTCTGGCCTCAATGTGAGAAAGGTAGGTGGATGAGCCCGAGGTCGCCGTCGCACATAGAGTTGAGTTCACCAAGCACCCCCCGACCCCCACCTTCCAGAATTACAGACGACCAGCCCCTCGTTGCATCGGAACCCATGATCTGCACGTCCTCGCCGCTCGGGGCACATATCGAGGCGACCACCTCCTCCCACAATTCCTGCCGAGGCTCTCTCTCCCGCTTCCCTCAACCCACAGGGCTCCTCCCTCCGCAGCAGGCGACCGGTGCCGGGGTGTGCGTGCGTGTGGGTCTATCATAGTGTAGAGGCAGAGGCTCTGCATATTTATATTGATTGAGAGCAGGAAACATTTTTAGTGGGTCGGGACATGATTCCGTCTGAAATCTGACTCTATTACATATAGGTTTTTGGGCAGTACACGTGCAGCGTACGTAGGCCTCTTCCTCCGAGCTCATCTTTTCTTGAAATAAAATTTCTATAGATCTATCTATTTTTAATCTCAGATGTCAATCTTTATGGTTAACACAAAATCAATGGATGTAAAGGGGTGACGTATGGAGAACTATGAAAGGTTCCGTCTTTTAATATTAGGTAAAGATTAAACGCAACTTTGAAGATTGGGAAATCGACAAAGGTATAGAGTCAGGTATTAAACTTGAGTATGATTGTGTTAAATCTTTTATGGATACCGATGCTTTTCAAAAGTTTAGCACTAAATATGGACTTGACTCTGAGATAGTAGCCTCCTTTTGTGAATATTTTGCTACTCATGTTGAACTCCCTAAGGAGAAGTGGTTTAAATATCACCCACCTATTAAAGAAGAAACTAAAGAACCGGTACCAGTTAAAGAAGAAACTATACTTTATAATGTTGATCCAATTGTTCCTTTTGCTTACATTGAGAAACCACCTTTCCTTGTTAGGATAAAGGAACATGCTAAAGTTTCAACTGTGGTTAACAAAGCTACATTAGAACACCTAAACCCGATGAACAAATTAAAGTTGAACCTAGTATTGCTATGGTTAAATATCTCTTGGAAGAAGATATGTTTGTGCATGTTATTTACTTCTGTGAAGAAGTAGCTAGAATTGCCAAACCTGATAAGAAAGATAAACATAGACCCATTGTTGGCATGCCTGTCATCTCAGGTAAAATAGGAGATCACTATTATCATGGTTTATGTGACATGGGTGCTAGTGTGAGTGCTATTCCTTGCACCTTATATCAAGAAATTATGAAAGACATAGGCCATGCAGAGTTAGAAGAACTAGATGTTACTATTAAACTGGCTAACAAAGACACCATATCACCATTTGGGATTGTTAGAGATGTTGAAGTCTTGTGTGGGAAAATAAAATACCCAATCGATTTTCTTGTTCTTCGTTCCCCACAAGATGACTTTTGTCCCATTAATTTTGGTAGACCTTTCTTGAATACAGTTAATGCTAAGATAGACTGTAAGAAACAAACTGTTGGTGTTAGCTTTGGTGATGAGTCTCATGAGTTTAATTTTTCGAAGTTTAGTAGAAATCTTCATGAAAAAGAATTGCCTAGTAAGGATGAATTAATTGGTCTTTCTTCTATTGCTGTACCACTACTGATCCTTTAGAACAATATTTGCTATACCATGAAAATGATTTACATATGCATGAAACAAATGAAATAGATAAAAATTTCTTTGAACAACATTCTCTGCTTAAACACAATTTGCCTATTGAAACTCTAGGAGGTCCTCCTCCACCTAAAGGTGGTCTAGTGTTTGAATTAAAACAATTGCCAGACACTTTGAAATATGCTTATCTTGATGAAAAGAAGATATATCCTGTTATTATTAGTGCTAACCTTTCATAACATGAAGAAGAAAGATTATTGAAAGTTCTAAGGAAGCATGGAGCTGATATTGGATACACTCTTAATGATTTTAAGAGCATTAGTCCCACTCTGTGTCAGCACAAAATTAATATGGAACCTGATGCTAAACCCGTTGTTGATCACCAACGTCGGTTAAATCTGAAGATGAAAGAAGTGGTAAGAACGGAAATATTAAAACTTCTGGAAGAAGGTATAATCTATCCCATAGCTGATAGTAGATGGGTAAGTCCTATTCATTGTGTTCCTAAGAAAGGAGGTATAACTGTTGTTCCTTGTGATAAGAATGAACTTGTTCCACAAAGAATTGTCACTGGCTATAGAATGGTAATTGATTTTAGAAAATTAAACAAAGCAACTACAAAAGATCATTACCCTTTGCCTTTTATTGATCAAATGCTTGAACGATTATCTAAGCACACACACTTTTGCTTCCTTGATGGATATTCTGGCTTTTCACCAATACATGTTTCTCAACCTGATCAAGAAAAGACCACTTTTACTTGTCCCTTTGGAACTTATGCTTATAGATGTATGACTTTTGGTTTATGTAATGCACATGCTACCTTTCAAAGATGTATGACTACTATATTCTCTGACTTTTGTGAAAAGATTGTTGAGGTTTTCATGGATGAATTTTTTGTTTATGGGAAGTCTTTTGATGATTGTTTAAGCAATCTTGATCGAGTTTGCAGAGATGTGAACAAATAAATCTTGTCTTGAATTGGGAAAAGTGCCACTTTATGGCTAATGAAGGCATTGTCTTGGGTCATAAAATTTCTGAAAGAGGCATTGAAGTGGATCAAGCTAAGGTTGATGCAATTGAGAAAATGCCATGTCCTAAAGATATAAAAGGTATTCGTAGTTTCTTAGGTCATGTTGGTTTCTATAGGAGATTTATCAACAACTTTTCTAAAATTTCTAGGCCTCTTACTAATCTCTTGCAGAAGGATGTCCCTTTTGTTTTTGACGATGATTGTTTAGAAGCGTTTGAAACACTTATGAAAGCCTTAATTTATGCACCTGTTGTTCAACCACCTGATTGGAACTTGCCTTTTGAAATTATGTGTGATGCTAGTGATTATGCTGTTGGTGTTGTTCTAGGACAAAGAGTTGACAAGAAACTTAATGTTATACATTATGCTAGTAAAACTCTAAGCAGTGCTCAAAGAAAATATGCTACTACTGGAAAATAATTCTTAGCAGTTGTGTTTGCTTGTTATAAATTTAGACCTTATATTGTTGATTCCAAAGTAACTGTTCACACAGAGCATGCTGCTATTAAATATCTTATGGAAAAGAAAGATGCTAAGCCTAGACTTATTCGATGGGTTCTCTTGTTACGAGAATTTGATTTACATATCATTGATAGAAAAGGAGCTGAGAACCCAGTTGCTGATAATTTGTCTAGGCTTGAAAATGTGCTTGATGACCCACTACCTATTGATGATACTTTTCCTGATGAGCAGTTAGCTGCAATAAATGTTTCTCATAGTACTCCTTGGTATGCTGATTATGCTAATTACACTGTTGCTAAATATTTACCACCTAACTTTACATACCAACAAAATAAAAAATTATTCTATGATTTAAGACAATACTTTTGGGATGACCCACATCTTTATAAAGGAGTAGATGGTATTATTAGATGTTGTGTACCTGAGCATGAATAGGGACAAACTCTACAGAAATGTCACTCTGAGGCTTATGGAGGGCATCATGCTGGAGATAGAAATGCTCACAAGGTATTGCAATCTGGATTTTATTGGCCTACTCTCTTCAAAGATGCCCATAAGTCCGTCTTATCTTGTGATGAATGTCAAAGGATAGGTAATATCAATAAGCATCAAGAAATTCCTATGAATTATTCACTTGTTGTCGAACCATTTGATGTTTGGGGATTTGATTACATGGGACCTTTTCCTTCCTCTAATGGGTATACACATATTTTGGTTGCCGTTGATTATGTTACTAAATGGGTAGAAGCTATTCCAACTAATAGTGCTGATCACAACACCTCTATTAAAATGCTTAAAGAAGTTATTTTCCCAAGGTTTGGAGTTCCTAGATATTTAATGACTGATGGTGGTTCACACTTTGTTCATGGTGCTTTTCGTCAAATGCTTGCCAAGTATGATGTTAACCATAGAATTGCATCACCTTATCATCCTCACTCTAGTGGTCAAGTTGAACTTAGCAATAGAGAAATAAAATTAATATTGCAAAAGACTGTCAATAGGTCCAGGAAGAATTGGTCTAAGAAATTAGATGATGCACTTTGGGCTTATAGAACATCATATAAAAATCATATGGGTATGTTTCCTTATAAAATGGTTTATGTAAAAGCTTGTCATTTGCATCTTGAGTTAGAACATAAAGCATATTGGGCAATCAAAGAACTCAATTATGATTTCAAACTTGCTGGTGAAAAGAGGTTATTTGATATTAGCTCATTAGATGAATGGAGAACCCAAGATTACGAAAATGCAAAATTATTTAAAGAAAAAGTAAAAAAGATGGCATGACAAAAGAATTCAAAAGTGTGAGTTTAAAGTCGGAGAATATGCTATTTTGTACAACTCTCATTTCAAATTCTTTGCAGGAAAACTCCTCTCAAAATGGGAAGTCCCATACGTCATCGAGGAGGTTTACCGCTCTGGAGGAATTAACATAAATAATTCCGAAGGTACTAACCCGAAGATTGTCAATCGGCAACGAATAAAGCATTATATCTCAGGTACACCTATTAATGTTGAAAGTAATATTATCCAAACTTTGACTCCGGAAGAACACATAACAGAGTCCTTCCGGAACACTCCAGAATCGTGAAAATAAGGAGGTATGTGATAAGGTAAGTAAACAGACTCCGAAAAATCCGCAAAAATATTTTTTATCAGTTTTGGAATGTTCAAGAGTTTTTGGAATAAAGAAACTCCCAGGAAGCGTCCCCTGGTGGGCACAAGACACCAGGGTGCGCCAGGCTTGCCTGGCATGCCCAGGTGGGTTGTGCCCACCTGGGACATCTTCCGTACTCTGTTTCTCGACCATATAATTGTCCCCCAGGATAAAAAATCTTCATATACTCCCCGAACATGTTGATCACCATATCACGGAGAAATCCTCTATTCTCTTTTTCCTTGCTGTTTTCTATCGGATCCCATCTACCATGGCCTCTTCAAGCTCCTCCAAGGACAAGTTCTTCAAGAACGTCATCAACCCATATATGCGGGAGGTGGTGCAGCACCCTCTGGCCATCCAGATGCATGAGGGGGTGCTTCACCTCCGTGATGTGCCATGTCCCAAGGGGACGGGAACCGTGGAGGCCAGGCTCGAAGCTGTGGAGCAGGACGTCTTCTGGTGCAAGGGGATGGTGGAGCGTGGGTTTAATGCCAATCACCTCATGATCATAGACCTTTCTCATGATCTCAAGGTGGATGGCAAGCCCATGAAGGACATCATCTTCACCCTCAACGAGCAAATCAACTTCCTCCAAAGCCAGATCTATGATCTTCAAAACTATGTCTTTGAATTTGAGGTGAGGTTTAAAGGTATGAGTTTGGCTGCTAGTTGCGGGACTTGTGCGACTCACTCTTCCTCTCATGATGGTGGACCACTGCCATGGAAACCCAAGGACAAGATCTCTTCTTCACCACCACCATATTCACCACCAAAAGAGAACTGAGTATCGGGTATGGGCACTCCCCTTGGGTTCCGCCAAGCTTGGGGGAGGTGCCCCGGTATCGTATCATCCCACTATCTTTTTTGCTTTTACTTATTTTAGTTCGATCCTTTTGCTTTAGATGAATACAAGTTTAGCTCGATCCTTTCTTCTTTGAGAGTTTGCTTAGTGATCTATCCTTGTAATCATGTGCAAGTTATATAATAAAGTTTAGTATGAGTTTTTGCTTTCTTTACTTTAATGTTGCAAATAAAACAAAAGGAAAAAAAAAGGAATTAAATGAAGAAAATATTATATACTAATCCTATGGTAGGTGATGGCACCACATAAGGAAAATTATAAGTAGAAAATTTTATTAGAGATTGACAAACATAGCATTAGTCAATGATGCAACTCATGAAAGAATTAATAAGGGAAGAGAAGATTCACATATAAATATACTATCCTAGAAATATTTTGTGATTGTGAGCCCAAATCAAAATATTATATGCCAAAAAAATTTACGTTGGACAAGGAAGACAAATTAATGATTTATGTTTGTTCATATTCACATAGAAGTCATATTGTCATAGATCCTTTAACATGTGGTGCTTGCCCCCTATCTTTGCTAGCCAAAAATTGTGCACTAAGTAGAGATACTACTTGTGCATCCAAAAACCCTTAAACCCAAATCTATTTTCAAGTGTCCACCATACCTACCTAGATATTGAGTAAGATCCCTCGAGTAAGTTGTCATCGGTGCAAAAAGACAATAAAAATTGGTTCTAAAAGTGTGAGATCATTTAGTGTAAGAGAAAATTGAGCGTTGCACGAACTTGTGATGGTGAAGAATAAAAGCGACAGACTGCATAATAAAGTTCGCTATCACAAGGGGCAATGTAACGTGACATTCTTTTGCACTAAGGGATTGAGCATACAAACAAATAAGAGCATGGCAACCTCTACTTCCCTCTGCGAAGGGCCTATCTTTTACTTTTATGCAAGAGTCAAAATTTTTCTATCTAGTCCTTTTATTTTTCTCCTTTGGCAAGCATCATGTGGTGAGGAAAGATCTAGGCACATATGTCCAGTTGAATATGGGTGGCATGAGTTATTATTGTTGACATCACCCTTGAGGTGAGTATGTTGGGAGGCGAAACCATAAGCCCCTATCTTTCCATGTGTCCGGTTGAAATGTTTTGCTCACGGGTACGAGGTGAATGTTAGCAATCATAGAAGACTATATGATGGTTGAGTATGTGAACTTGCCTAAAGGCTCCGACACGTGACCCTTCCTGAAAAGATGATGAATTGTAGTTGCAAAGTTGACTAAGAACATATTTTGTTGATTTCTAATAGAGTTTTTGCTTTATACTTCGATTGTGTGATGAAATATTACTTATTCATGAGAAGTATATGATGAAAGTCCTATGATAAATGTACTATGTTTAATTTTGTTGCTGTTATAATAATCAACATGATGATTCTATGTTCGTATTTTGTTTTTTATCGACACCTCTCTCTCAAAGCATGTGGACATGTTTTTCGATTTCGGCTTTTCGCTTGAGGACAAGAGAGGTCTAAGCTTGGGGGAGTTGATACGTCCATTATGCATCATGTTTTCTTACTGTTATTTATGATGTTTTTCTAATGCCTTTTCTCTCATAATTTGCAAGGTAAACACCAAGGGGGAGAATTCTGGCAGCTAGAAATCTGGACCTGGAAAAGCTACGTCAGGCTACCTATTCTGCACCACTCCAAACAAGCTGAAACTTCACGGGGATTTTTTTATGGAATATATAAGAATTATTGGAGCAAATAACTACCAAAGGGGGCCACCAGCTGGGCACAACCCACCTGGGCGCGCCAGGGCCCCCTGGCACGCCCTGGGGGGGTTGTGGCTGAGGGAGTCCTGGACTAAGGGGTCCTCGGACGTCCGGCCTGTTATCTATGGGTCGGACTGATGGGCTATGAAGACATGAAGACCGAAGACTGCACCGTGTCCGGATTGGACTCTACTTGGCATGGAAGGCAAGCTTGGCGACCGAAGATTCCTTCTTATGTAACCGACTCCATGTAAACCCTACATCCCCTCGGTGCCTATATAAACCGTAGGGGGTAGTGCGAAAAGGAGAACACATATACTCATTACCATATTCATAGGCTAGACTTCTAGGGTTTAGCCATTACGATCTCATGGTAGATCAACTCTTGTAACACTCATATTCATCAAGGTCAATCAAGCAGGAAGTAGGGTATTACCTCCATAGAGAGGGCCCAAACCGGGGTAAACATCATGTCCCCTATCTCCTGTTACCATCGATCCTAGACGCACAGTTCGGGACCCCCTACCCGAGATCCGCCGGTTTTGACACCGACATTGGTGCTTTCATTTTGAGTTCCACTGTGCCGTCGACAAGAGGGTTGATGGCCCCTTCAATCGTCAATAATGACGCTGTCCAAAGTTGAACCTTCCTCCCCGGACAGATCTTTGTATTCGGCGGCTTCGTACTGAGGGCCAACTCGCTTGGCCATCTAGAGTAGATAGACAGCTACGCCCCTAGCCATCAGGTCAGATTCAGAAGCTTGAACTAAGTCGCGGATATCCGTGGAGACTTGATCTTCAAGGGATTTGATCCTGCGGCGATCGCTCCCCTTCATCCCGATGAACGTGACTTAAATCTGTCATCGGATCACACCCAGGAGATGGTTCCTATGGCTGCAACGACCTTAGAGCCAAAGCAGATCAAGCCATCCAAGGCCTTAGAGTCCGCAGAGTTGGAGCCGCACATGGACTCGACGCCCCGCAGCAGACGCTTTAACGGAACTTTGGACTCGTCTCTCGCTGTAAGTTCCGGACTGTGTACGCCCGCGGACACCGAGCTAGATCGGTTATCGATCTTCGAGTTTATCGCCGCTGACGTCTTCCAGCACTCACCATTGGGTGACATGCTAAAATCTTTTAAAAATTTGTCCTTAGAGAAGAACTCACAGCCGAACTATGTCCGGTTCGAGCTAGAAACGGACGATGAGGAATTTTGCTTCCCACCCGCCACCCACCTCATAGCTACCATCGATGATTTAACCAACATGCTTGACTATGGCTCCGAAGACATCGACGGTATGGACGACGATGCTAACAAGGAGCAGGGCCAAGACTGGCCATTCACTGGACGTTGGACAGCTACCTCTTCATATGACGTGTACATGGTTGATACACCTAAAGGATCTGGCGATGACAAAGAAGAGACAAATGTGAATAAAGCCTCCGAATCACAGTCCAAGCGTCGGCAGCCCAAATGCTGCCCCAAGCCCCGCCGCTCAAAGGATGACAACACGGGCACCGGAGAAAATAGTACCCCGGGTGACGCCAAAAACAGCGAAGACCTTGTCGGGACTACATCCGAACATGAACCCGACAGCAGGCAAGACAACCATAACGAACAGGCCATAGAAGATGACTCGAAGGATGATAGTTACCGTCCACCCTCCAAAGAGGAAACAAGCCTTGGCAACAAAGACTTCATCATGCTTGAGGATCCTCTCGAGCAGGAGTGCTTTAAGCTTCAACTCATATCCACCGCAAGGAGCCTAAAAAAGAAACAACAACAGCCTCAAGCCGAACAAGACCTGCTCGTCGACAGATGGACTGATGTCCTGACAGCCGAGGAATACGGCCTCAACCGCCCAGCCAAGAGCTACCCGAAATGCAGACTGCTACCTCAATTCGATGAGGAGGCGCCAGAGCACATATCTCCCTCGTGTAATGCGGACCGACCACCACATGGTTGGGACAGGGCGGCCGAACGGCCACCCCGCGATCGGGATAAAGCGGCAACTCAGGCCGAACAGCAGACCGCCCACCACCCCACCATAATAATGACGGAGAAGTCCGGAGTCACATGTACGACCTCCGACAGACACTGGACAGTAGAGCAGGACACATAAGATCGATCTATGGATTGCGAGGACGTGCTTCAAGACATGACGACGGCCGCCTCTTCGGACGTGACAAACCTAACCACGCTCGGGCCGAATACCGCAGACGGACTCCCTCGGAGGTCCGCCATGATGCGGCCCGATACAGAGGCGCCGCACACCTGCTCTGCTTCACAGATGAAGTATTGGATCATGAATCCCCCGAGGGGTTCAAGCCCGTCAATATCGAATCATACGATGGCACAACCGATCCTACAGTATGGATTGAGGATTTCATCCTCCACATCCACATGGCCCGAGGAAAGGACCTCCATGCCATCAAATTCCTCCCATTAAAGCTCAAAGCACCAGCTCGGCATTGGTTAAATAGCCTGCCTGAGAACTCCATCGGCAGCTGGGAAGACTTGGAAGAGGCTTTCCTCGACAACTTCCAAGGAACTTATGCCCGGCCACTAGACGCCGATGACCTAAGCCACATAGTCCAACAACCTAGAGAATCAGCCAGAAAATTCTAGACTAGGTTCCTAACCAAGAAGAACCATATCATTGACTGTCCGGATGTCGAGGCCCTACAAGCCTTCAAACACAGCATCCGTGACGAATGGCTAGCATGCCACCTCGGACAAGAAAAACCGAAGTCAATGGCAGCCCTTACGACACTCATGATCAGCTTTTGTGCAGGAGAGGACAGCTGGCTGGCTTGTAGAAAAAACATAGCCAGCGAGGCAGGCCCCACCGAGGCTAAGAACAGCACCGGCAAGCTCCGGTGCAATAGACACAAATGCCGAAGCAATGGCGACAACACCAGGTCGGGCCAACGGAAGAAGCCCTACAAAAGAAACAACGAAGGACCTTCCAGCCTAAACCGCATACTCAACCGTCCGTGCCAAATTCACGGCACCCCGGATAAGCAAGCCAATCATACCAACAGGGATTGTTGGGTCTTCAAGCTGGCTGGCAAGTTAAATGCCGAAAACAAAGAAAAGGGATCACAAAGTGAGGACGATGATGAAGATCCCCGGCAGCCGAACACCAGGGGAGAGAAGAAATCCCCCCCAAGTCAAAACGGTGAACATGATATACGCCACACACATCCCCACAAAGGAGCACAAACGAGCACTCAGGGACGTCTATGCGGTAGAGCCAGTCACCCCCAAGTTCAATCCATGGTCGTCATTCCCGATCACCTTCGATCAACGAGATCATCCTACTAGTATCTGCCATGGTGGTTCAGCCGCACTGGTCCTTGATCCAATCATCGACGGATTCCACCTCACTCGCGTCCTGATGGATGGTGGAAGCAGCCTCAATCTGTTGTACCAGGATACAGTACGGAAGATGGGCATTAATCCCTCATGAATCAAACCAACAAAGACTACCTTTAAAGGAGTCATACCAGGTGTCGAGGCCCGCTGTACGGGCTCAATCACGCTGGAGGTGGTCTTCGGTTCTCTAGACAACTTCCGAAGCGAAGAATTAATCATCGATATCATCCCCTTCCGCAGCGGCTACCATGGACTGCTCGGACGAACCGTGTTTTCTAGATTTAACATAGTGCCACACAGAGGAGCAAACCGCCGCCCTAGTAGCAGAAGTACAGAGCGGCCTTCTCAAGCAGTACTGTAATCCAGCTGCCGAGCCCCTGGACATCATCAAGAGGGTCCGGACTACACTGCAACAGGACAGCGTGGCTCGTCAAGAGCTCGACTAGCAATTCGGCCTCCGTCCCAACCCCAATGAGGTAGTGGCATTCATACCACGCGTACACAATTATGCACTCAAAATTCCATGGACAACGATGGAGGCACTAGATAACCCGGGGGCTACAATTCGGCAAAACCGACCCCATACACACATACTTTTCTTATTTTCCTCATTACAGGCACCTTTTTTCGTAGGCCTGATATCAAGTCCTCTATAAGGACTGGAACGCAACAGAGGCAAGCAACACAAGTGTGTAGGGTAACCTTTATACGTTCTTCTTGACGGTATTCACACTTCTTTCTCAGGACCCGCACGCTGCGCCATACTGGTTCCAGCACGTTAAATGGACGGATACTTCTAGCACCATCTGTACAAGATACGCCTTGACGTATCCATCCAGTTATAAGAAAAATGGTTCGTGGCCCAGTCTCTGTGTTTTTCACTTCTTACTTCGTTTTATTTTGATCTACCTATCTGCTGCATCGACACTCTTTTACGTTTCCTATTCACCAGGGGCTACCTATCGCCCCACAATACGGCTGCACAATCCAAACACTTCTTATATATAAGTTCGGCACCCCGAATTTAGCATTATATGCATTGGCTCCGAATCATGACTTTGGTCAATAGTTGGGTTACCCAACTCCTGTGCTTGCTGCCCTATGTTCCGCTCCATCGGCTAGGGTAGTAAAGGGAGAACTACTGCGATTATGCCCTGGCTTGGACCGGACGAGCACCTCAGTAGAGAAAGCTGAAAATTGACTATCATGATACGGCGAGAGCCGGACAGCTACTCGAGGGTTACAAATCATTGGAGATTTTATCCGCATTATGCGAGAGATCAGTACTTCCCGATGAGATGATGAAAACACCCTGGCTCGAACCAAGGGATGCAACCATGCTTTATTATAAAACTCCTATGGCTAAGTGAGGGCATTTAAGCCGTATAGTCTGATTGCCTTGTTCGTTGCGCTAAACAACTCCTTCAAGGACCATGTAGTTGGATCAAGATTGTTTAGATTCCATCCCGAACACCTCAGTACTATCTACATGAGGGCAGAAGCCGACGACTGGCGAACCCTCAGATTACATATAACACGACCGCACAGGAGGAAACAATCAAAGCATAACAAAATTGCATTAACAAAACAGGTCGTGTTTCTCATAATACAAGGCAAAGGCAACATGAATACATTCATTCAAACACAATGTCCTGTGAGCATTGTGCTGCCGCAAGGCGAGACCCCTCCAGGACATCCGCAAAATACTATTCTGGTGAACGGTGCTCCTTGCCCTCCGGTGCCCCCTGGTCACCTCGACAGCGTCCATCTTCGCCCACCACATCTTGCAACGGGCGAATGCTATGCGCGCACCTTCAATACAAGCCGAGCGCTTCACGATGTCCAGCCGAGGACACGCATTCGCCACCCGCCTCACGAGTCCGAAGTAGCTTCTTGGCATAGCTTCGGCTGGGCATAGCCGGATTATCAAATCCTTAATGGCTAGTTCGGCCACCCTATGCAGCTCCACCAGCTGTTTCAGCTGATCGGTGAAGGACACGGGATGCTCCGGCGCCGCATACTGCGACCAGAATAGCCTCTCCGTGGAATCTCCTCCTTCAGCTCGATAGAACTCCACGGCATCGAATACACTGCGTGGCAAATCCACAAAGGCCCCTGGGGAACTCCGAACTCAAGTTAGTAAAAGGTACTGCTTCTCCGCATACTTGCTTTGCATCTTAAATGCCTTTCCCGCTGTGATCTTCTTGGCCTCCTGGATCTCCTGGAGGGCGGCCTGGGCCTCATTCTAGGCAGTCTCCACACTTTGACGAGCCTTGGCGAGTTCGGTCCCTTGAACCGACGCATCATGCTCCAAGGTCTCCCATTTTTTCACCGCATCCTGGAGCTCTTGCTGGACTTCTTTGACCCGGGCCTTGAGCTTCTTACGGGCGGCCTGCTGCTGGACAGCCTTCTCCTCAGCCTCGCCCAGGGCCTTCTTCAGGGCCTCAACCTCGGTCGCGGCTTCTGCCATATAATGATACCACTGTCACTACACAGCGCTTATCCTTTCCCGAACATATAGCAAGTCGTTCCTCACCTTGCTTCTCTTGGAGTCGAACCTTAATCTCGCCGAGCTCGTTCTCGGTTTGCTCCAGCTTCCGCTTCAGCTCGGAGACCTCAGCAGTATGCGAGGTTGCGGCCAGCAGAGACGCCTGCTTATTCATAAATATTCGGTTAGTCTCCTACAACAAGAGGTTGATCCTCTGTCCGGTTCTTCTTGCCGAACTTCGGATAGTGTCTCAGGGGATATTGAATACATGGGGTTTTCCTCTTTCTATGTCACTTACCTCGAAACCCGTCCACAGATTGCTGCAGGCTTCGTCTAGTCCATTCTTGGTGGACCGAACCTTCTCGATCACCGCACCCATAAGGACACGGTGCTCGTCCACAATGGAGGCGCCTTGTAGCGCCTCCATCAGGTCATCCGGCGCCCCTGGGTGTACATGGGCCACCGGCGGAATTGGCACACCCCCCCCCTCCTTCGAAGGAGGGTGCTCGCCTTATTCCAGAGCCGTATGGATCTCCGGAATCGTATCCGGCTGAGGGCCAAACTCAATACGACCCTCTTTGCCGGTCTCCTTGGGGATATGCTCCCCCATCTATCCGGCGGCGGAGGTGCCTCCTTGTGGCGCCCCCGGACAATGTCCTGAGCTCCTCCCTTCGGAACGGCCCTCTGGGATAACACTTCGGTGTTGTCCCAGGCCCCGGGGGAGCAAGCAGGCGGTGGCGACATGCTTGCCATCTCCGACGGAGCCAACGAACCTCCAGATGAGGAACATTGGATAAGGTCATGGGCCGGACTGGAAAAGCATGGATTAACCATGTTAGCATAATAAAAAGAAAGGGTTGGATATGCGCGTAAATGAGCCATGTCGCTTACGATGCGGCCCGAGGTCTAGTGCGGGGGCGTCGTTCCGGACAACTGTCAATGTCCGACGCGGTATTGACCGCTGGGGCGCCCTTCCCCTTTTTGGGCGCTTTCGCCTCCGGATGTGCTAGGGCCACCCACTTCTTCTTCTTCTCCTTGGGAGGAGGGTTGTTTTCCTTCTCCTCCTCCTCTTCCTCGTCATTGTCCTCGGGGACGGAGGAATGGGCCTCCTCGTCTTTAGACGTCGCGTCGGAAGCACCCTTACAACGGGGGCCACTCTTGGCCCCCTTGGCCTTCTTCTTGGCCTTCTTCTCCGGTGCCGTATATGGCACCGGCACTAGCATCCTTACCAGGCACGGGATGACCGGTTCCTCGAGCAGCGGCGCCGGACACTGGATCCGCCGCGCCTTCTCCACCCAGTCCTGAAGGAGCAATACTAAATCTCAGACATCATCCTTGAAACATTCAGGATGGGAATACGTTAAAAGAAACATACCTCGTTGGTGGGGCATTTACAATTGTGACCACGGTCTGAGTCCGTGGCCGGTGACTTCTCATTGCATTTAAAGAGCAACTTCCAGGCCCCTTCAAGAGAGGTGTCGAAGAGCCTTCTCATGATCTGGTGCTTCTTCGAATTGAACTTCCATAACGGGCGGCTTTGACGCTAGCACGGAAGAATCCGGCGGACCAGCATCACCTGGATAACGTCGACGAGCTTGACGTCCTTGGTCACCATGCTTTGAATGCGTGTCTACAGCGCTATCAGTTCATCAGGAGAACACCAGTCCGGACTCTTCTCGACCCAGGAGGTGAGCCATGTGGGAGCGCTAGAGCAGAATTCGGCAGCTGCGGCCCAGGTGGTGCCGCGAGGTTCTGTGATATAGAACCACTGCTTTTGCCATTCCTTTACTGTCTCTATAAAGGTGCCTTTGGGCCAGGAGACATTGGACACCTTGCTCACCATGGCTCCTCCGCACTCCGCGTGCTGACCATCCACCACCGTCGGCTTCACGTTGAATACTTTGAGCCACAGCCCGAAGTGGGGATGGATGCGGAGGAAGGCCTCGCACATGACGATAAACACCAAGATGTTGAGGAAGTAATTCGGGGACAGATCATGGAAATCTATCCCGTAATAGTACATCAGCCCGCGGACGAAAGGGTGGAGTGGAAACCCTACACTGCGGAGAAAATGGGAGATGAAGACTACTCTCTCTATGGGCTCCGGCGTGGGGACGACTTGTCCCTCGGCTGGCAGACGATGGGCGATCTCCTTTGCCAAATATCCGGCCGCCCAAAGCTTAGTAATGTCCTCCTCCTTGACGGAGGAGACCATCCACTTGCCCTAACCACCAGATCCGTACATGCTCGCTTGAGTGGAAAGGAGATGGGAACTTGGGCGCTGGAGCTTGAGATCAGAAGGGCGAAGATAGAGAGAAGGCATGAGGAGAGGAAGGAGGAATCCTTATCCCCTTATAAAGGCAGCAGATATTAAACGCATCCTCACTCGCCTTAGGATTCGCCTGTTCCCTAGGGCTGTATGTATGGCACGGTTGAGTTACCCATGCCCGCATTGATGAGAATCCTATGATAAGGGGACACGATCTCTATTTCGACAAGACGTGCCAATAGCAACCGCATCTCGAAACATGGGATGGCAGAAGAAAAACGGTTCAAAATTATAATCGGACAGACACGATGTCGTGTTGCAGAGAAGCTGTCAACAGATTGGATTCATGCAAATATTATATTCTCTCTACGGTTGTGTATGGTGTGCCTAACAGGTCCGGATGCACTTATTTCGTCCGAAGACTATTCTGGAGTTCGGAAGGAGGGAACCCGCCTTGCAATGCCGAAGACAAATCTGTGCACTGGACTCCTCATCATTGAAGCCAGGTTCAGGGGCTATTGAGGGAGTCCTGGACTAAGGGGTCCTCAGACGTCCGGCCTGTTTTCTATGGGCCAGACTGATGGGCTGTGAAGACATGAAGACCGAAGACTGCATTGTGTCCGGATTGGACTCTACTTGGCGTGGAAGGCACGCATGGTGACTGAAGATTCCTTCTTATGTAACCGACTCCATGTAAACCCTAGATCCCCTCGGTGCCTATATAAACCGTAGGGGGTAGTCCGGAAAGGAGAACACATATACTCATTACCATATTCATAGGCTAGACTTCTAGGGTTTAGCCATTACGATCTCGTGGTAGATTAACTCTTGTAACACTCATATTCATCAAGATCAATCAAGCAGGAAGTAGGGTATTACCTCCATAGAGAGGGCCCGAACCTGGGTAAACATCGTGTCCCCTGTCTCATGTTACCATCGATCCTAGACGCACAGTTCGGGACCCCCTACCCGAGATCCGCCGGTTTTGACACCGACCGTGGCCTCCTCGGCCCACATCCGGTGCCCATCTTTCAGTATATAAGTCATTTTTACCTAGAAAAAAATAAGAGGATGACTTTCGGGATGAAGCGCCGCGGCCTCAAGGCGGAACTTGGACAGGAGCACTTTTGCCATCCGGCGGAGCGACTCCGCCGGGGGAACTTCCCTCCAGGTGGGGTAAATCATCGTCATCATCATCACCAACAAGTATCACATCTTGGGGAGGGCAATCTTCATCAACATCTTCAACAACACCATCTCCTCTCAAACACTAGTTCATCTCTTGTGTTCAATCTTGTTACCGGAACTATAGATTGGTACTTGTGGGTGAGTAGTAGTGTTGATTACATCTTGTAGTTGATTACTATATGGTTTATTTGGTGGAATATTATATGTTCAGATCCAATATGCTATTTAATACCCCTCTGATCATGAGCATGTTTATCATTTGTGAGTAGTTACCTTTGTTCTTGAGGTCACAGGAGAAATCATGTTGCAAGTAATCATGTGAATTTGATATGTGTTCGATATTTTGATACTATGTATGTTGTGATTCCCTTAGTGGTGCCATGTGAACGTCGAATACATGACACCTCACCATATTTTGGCCTAAGGGAATGCATTGTGGAGTAGCAATTAGATGATGGGTTGCGAGAGTGACTGATACGTCTCCAACGTATCTATAATTTTTGATTTCTCCATGTTATATTACCTACTGTTTTGGACTATATTGGGCTTTATTTTCCACTTTTATATTATTTTTGGGACTAACCTATTAACCGGAGGCCCAACCCAGAATTGCTATTTTTGCCTATTTCAGTCTTTTGGAGAAACAGAATATCAAACGGAGTCCAAACAGAATGAAACCTTCAGGAACGCGATTTTCTCATCAGATAAGACCCAGGAGACTTGGACCCTTCGTCAAGAAAGCCACGAGGCGGTCACGAGGGTGGAGGGCGCCCCCCCTAGGGCATGCCCCTGCCTCGTGGGCCCCTCGAAGCTCCACTAACGTACTCATTCCTCCTATATATACCTACGTACCCCAAAACGATCAGATACGGAGCCAAAAACCTAATTCCACCGTCGGAACTTTCTATATCCAAGAGTTCCCATCTTGGGGCCTGTTCCGGAGCTCTGCCGGAGGGGCAACGATCACGGAGGGCTTCTACATCATCATCCAAGCCCCTCCGATGAAGTGTGAGTAGTTTACTTCAGACCTGCGGGTCCATAGTTAGTAGCTAGATGGCTTCTTCTCTCTTTTTGGATCTCAATACAATGTTCTCCCCCTCTCTCGTGGAGATCTATTCGATGTAATCTTCTTTTTGCGGTGTGTTTGTTGAGACCGATGAATTGTGGGTTTATGATCCAGTCTATCTATGAATAATATTTGAATCTTCTCTGAATTCTTTTATGTATGATTGGTTAACTTTGCAAGTCTCTTCGAATTATCAGTTTGGTTTGGCCTACTATATTGGTTTTTCTTGCCATGGGAGAAGTGCTTAGCTTTGGGTTTGATCTTGAGGTGTCCTTTCCTAGTGACAGAAGGGGCAGCAAGGCACGTATTGTATTGTTGCCATCGAGGATAACAAGATGGGTTTTTAATCATATTGCATGAAACTATCCCTCTACATCATGTCATCTTGCTTAAGGATTTACTCTGTTTTTAACTTAATACTCTAGATGCATGCTGGATAGCGGTCGATGAGTGGAGTAATAGTAGTAGATGTAAGCAGGAGTCGGTCTACTTGTCTCGGACGTGATGCCTATATACATGATCATACCTAGATATTCTCATAACTATGCTCAATTCTGTCAATTGCTCAACAGTAATTTGTTCACCCACCGTAGAATACTTATGCTCTTGAGAGAAGCCACTAGTGAAACCTATGGCCCCTGGGTCTCTTTCTCATCATATCAATCTCCATCACTTTATTATTGCTTTGCTTTTTAGTTTGTCCTTTTACTTTTTTACTTTGCATATCTATACCAAAAATACCAAAAATATTATTTATCATCTCTATCAGATCTCACTTCGGTAAGTGACCATGAAGGGAATGACAACCCCTAAGCGCGTTGGTTGCATTGAGCTATTGTTTTTTTGTAGGTACGTGGGACTCGCGCGTAGCCTCCTACTGGATTGATACCTTGGTTCTCAAAAACTGAGGGAAATACTTATGCTACTTTGCTGCATCATCCTCTCCTCTTCGGGGAAATTCAACACAGTGCTCAAGAGGTAGCAAGAAGACTTTCTGGCGCTGTTGTCGGGGAGTCTGCGCAAAAGTCAACATACCAGTACCCATCACAATCCCTATCTTCCGCATTACATTATTTGCCATTTGCCTCTCGTTTTCCTCTCCCCCACTTCACCCTTGCCGTTTTAGTCGCCCTCTCTCTCTCTCTATCCTCCCTCTCTTTCTCTATTTGCCTCTTTTTGCCTGTTTGCCTTTTGTTTGCTCGTGTGTTGGATTGCTTGTTTGTCGCGATGGCTCAAGATAATACCAAATTGTGTGACTTCACCAATACCAACAATAATGATTTCCTTAGCACTCCGATTGCTCCTCTTACTGATGCTAAATCTTGTGAAATTAATGCTGCTTTGCTGAATCTTGTCATGAAAGATCTGTTTTCCGGCTTTTCTAGTGAAGATGCCGCTACCCATCTTAATAGCTTCGTTGATTTGTGTGACATGCAAAAGAAGAAAGATGTCGATAATGATATTGTTAAATTGAAGCTATTTCCTTTTTCGCTTAGAGATCATGCTAAAGCTTGGTTTTCATCTTTGCCTAAAAATAGTATTGATTCATGGAACAAGTGCAAAGATGCTTTTATCTATAAGTATTTTCCTCCCGCTAAGATCATCTCTCTTAGAAATGATATTATGAATTTTAAGCAACTTGATCATGAACATGTCGCACAAGCTTGGGAGAGAATGAAATTAATGATACGTAATTTCCCTACTCATGGTTTGAATTTGTGGATGATTACACAAAATTTTTATGCCGGATTGAATTTTGCTTCTAGAAATATTTTAGATTCGGCCGCGGGAGGCACTTTTATGGAAATCACTTTAGGAGATGCTACTAAACTCCTAGATAATATTATGGTTAATTATTCTCAATGGCAGACTGAAAGATCCACTAATAAAAGAGTGCATGCGATAGAAGAAATTAATGTTTTGAGTGGAAAGATGGATGAACTTATGAAATTATTTGCTACTAAGAGTGTTTCATCTGATCCTAATGATATGCCTTTGTCTACTTTGATTGAGAATAATAATGAATCTATGGGTGTGAATTTTTTTGGTAGGAATAATTTTGGTAACAATGCGTATAGAGGAAATTTCAACTCTAGGCCTTATCCTGGTAATCCCTCTAATAATTATGGTAATTCCTACAACAATTCTATGGAAATTATAATAAGATTCCCTCTGATTTTGAATCTAATATTAAAGAATTTATTTCTTTGCAAAAGAATTTTAATGCTATGATTGAAGAAAAATTGCTTAAGATTGATGATTTGGCTAGGAACGTTGATAGAATTTCTCTTGATGTTGATTCTTTAAAGCTTAGATCTATTCCTCCTAAGCATGATATCAATGAGTCTCTCAAAGCCATGAGAATTTCCATTGATGAGTGCAAGGAAACAACCGCTAGGACGCATGCTATGAAAGATGCCTTTATTAAAGCGTGTTCTTCCAATTCCTAAGAAAATAAAGATGAAGATCTAAAAGTTATTTATGTGTCCCCTATTAAATCTTTTTTGCAATATTAATCTTTATAATCATGGGACTGAATATGATGCACCTTTACCTAGAAGGCGTTCTAAAAATTCGGAGTATTTAGATCTTGATGATGAAATTGATAAAAGCGGGATTAAAAGAAATAAAACCCTAGATGATGATAAACCCACTATATTGGATTTCATGGAATTTAATTATGAAAATTTCTCTTTAATTTATTGTATTTCCTTGTTGCAATCCATACTAAATTCTCCTCATGCTTATAGTCAAAATAAAGCCTTTACCGAACATATCGTTGATGCCTTGATGCAATCTTATGAAGAAAAACTTGAGTTGAAAGTTTCTATCCCTAGAAAACTTTATGATGAGTGGGAAACTACTATTAAAATTAAAATTAAAGATTATGAGTTTTATGCTTTGTGTGATTTGGGTGCTAGTGTCTCTACTATTCCCAAAACTTTGTGTGATTTGCTAGATTTCCGTGATTTTGATGATTGCTCTCTAAACTTGCATCTTGCGGATTCCACTATTAAGAAACCTATGGGAAGAATTAATGATGTTCTTATTGTTGCAAATAGGAATTATGTGCCCTTAGATTTTATCGTTCTTGATATAGATTGCAATCCTTCTTGCCCAATTATTCTCGGTAGACCTTTCCTTAGAACGGTTGGTGCAATTATTGATATGAAGGAAGGGAATATTAGATTTCAATTTACATTAAAAAAGGGCATGGAACACTTCCCTGGAAAGAAAATAAAATTACCATATTAATCTATCATGAGAGCCACTTATGGATTGCCTACCAAAGATGGCAATACCTAGATCTATTCTTGCTTTTTATGCCTAGCTAGGGGCGTTAAACGATAGCGCTTGTTGGGAGGCAACCCAATTTTATTTTTATTCCTTGATTTTTTATCCTGTTTAGTAATAAATAAATTATTTAGCCTCTGTTTTGGTTGTGTTTTTTGTGTTTAATTAGTGTTTGTGCCAAGTAGAACCGTTGGGAAGACTTGGGGAAAGTCTTGTTGAACTTGCTGTAAAAAACAGAAACTTTAGCGCTCACGAGAACTGCTGTCATTTTTATTTGGAGAGTGATATTTAGTTAATTCTTTTTGAAGATGATTAATAGATAAATTCCTAACGCCCAGAAATTTATTGTAGAATTTTTGAGGTTCCATATCTTGCGCTAGTTACAGATTACTATAGACTGTTCTGTTTTTGACAGATTCTGTTTTTCGTGTGTTGTTTGCTTATTTTGATGAATCTATGGCTAGTAAAATAGTTTATAAACCATAGAGAAGTTGTAATACAGTAGGTTTAACATCAATATAAATAAATAATGAGTTCATTACAGTACCTTGAAGTGGTCTTTTGTTTTATTTCGCTAACGGAGCTCACAAGATTTTCTACTTTAAGTTTTGTGTTGTGAAGTTTTCAAGTTTTGGGTAAAGATTTGATGGATTATGGAACAAGGAGTGGCAAGAGCCTAAGCTTGGGGATTCCCATGGCACCCCCAAGATAATATAAGGACACCTAAAAGCCAAAGCTTGGGGATGCCCTGGAAGGCATCCCCTCTTTCGTCTACTTCTGTCGGTAACTTTACTTGGAGCTATATTTTTATTCACCACATGATATGTGTTTTCCTTGGAGTGTCTTTTATGATTTGAGTCTTTGCTTTTTAGTCTACCACAATCATCCTTTCTGTACACACCTTTTGAGAGAGCCATAGATAATTTGGAATTTGATAGAATACTCTATGTGCTTCACTTATATCTTTTGAGCTCTATAGTTTTACTCTAGTGCTTCACTTATATCTTTTGAGTTTTATAGTTTTGCTCTAGTGCTTCACTTATATCTTTTAGAGAACGGTGGTGGATTTGTTTTATAGAAACTATTGATCTCTCATGCTTCACTTAGATTATTTTGAGAGTCTTAATAGCATGGTAATTTGCTTAATAATAATATGCTTGGTATTCAAGATTTGTAAAACTTTCTTTTGAGTGCGTTGAATACTAAGAAAAAAATTGATTCTTGATAATTGTTTTGAGATATGAGGATGGTGATATTAGAGTCATGCTAGTTGAGTAGTTGTGAATTTCAGAAATGCTTGTGTTAAAGTTTGTGATTCCCATAGCATGCACGTATGGTGAACCGTTTTGTGATGAAGTCGAAGCATGATTTATTTATTGATTGTCTTCCTTATTAGTGGCGGTCGGGGACGAGCGATGATCTTTTCCTACCAATCTATCCCCCTAGGAGCATGCGCATAATACTTTGCATTGATAACTTCTAGATTTTTGCAATAAGTATATGAGTTCTTTATGACTAATGTTGAGTCCATGGATTATACACACGTTCCTTCCTTCCACCATTGCTAGCCTCTCTAATACCGCGCACTTTTCACCGGTATCATACACCCACCAAATACCTTCCTCAAAGCAGCCACCATACCTACCTATCATGCATGGCATTTCCATAGCCATTCCGAGATATATTGCCATGCAACTTTGCACCGTTCCGTTCATTATGACATGCTCCATCATTGTCATATTTCTAGCATGATCATGTAGTTGACATCGTATTTGTGGCAAAGCCACCGTTCATAATTCTTTCATACATGTCACTCTTGATTCATTGCATATCCCGGTACACTGCCGGAGGCATTCATATAGAGTCATATTTTGTTCTAAGTATTGAGATGTAATTGTTGAGTTGTAAGAAAAATAAAAAGTGTGATGATCATCATTTTTAGAGCATTGTCCCAAGTGAGGAAAGGATGATGGAGATTATGATTCCCCCACAAGTCGGGATGAGACTCCAGACGAAAAAAAGAGGCCATAAAAAAGAGAAGGCCCAAAAATGAGAGAAAAAGAGAGAAGGGACAATGTTACTATCCTTTTACCACACTTGTGTTTCAAAGTAGCACCATGATCTTCATGATAGCGAGTCTCTCATTCTGTCACTTTCATGTACTAGTGGGAATTTTTCATTATAGAACTCGGCTTGTATATTCCAATGATGGGCTTCCTCAAAATGCCCTAGGTCTTTGTGAGCAAGCGAGTTGGATGCACACCCACTTAGTTTCTTTTGTTGAGCTTTCATATACTTATAGCTCTAGTGCATCCGTTGCATGGCAATCTCTACTCACTCACATTGATATCTATTGATGGGCATCTCCATAGCTCATTAATACGCGTAGTTGATGTGAGACTATCTTCCCCTCTTTTTGTCTTCTCCAGAACCACCATTCTATTCCACATATAGTGCTATATCCATGGCTCACACTCATGTATTGCGTGAAGATCGAAAAAGATTTGAAAATGTCAAAAGTATGAAACAATTGCTTGGCTTGTCATCGGGGTTGTGCATGATTTAAATACTTTGTGTGGTGAAGATAGAGCATAGCCAGACTATATGATTTTGTAGGGATAGCTTTCTTTGGCCATGTTATTTTGAGAAGACATAATTGCTTTGTTAGTATTCTTGAAGTATTATTATTTTTATGTCAACATGAACTTTTGTCTTGAATCTTTCGAATATGAATATTCATACCACAGTTAAAAAGATTTACATTTAAATTATGCCAAGTAGCACTTCGCATCAAAAATTCTGTTTTTATCATTTACCTACTCGAGGACGAGCATGAATTAATCTTGGGGATGCTTGATACGTCTCCAACGTATCTATAATTTTTGATTGCTCCATGCTATATTACCTACTGTTTTGGACTATATTGGGCTTTATTTTCCACTTTTATATTATTTTTGGGACTAACCTATTAACCGGAGGCCCAGCCCAGAATTGCTGCTATTTTGCCTATTTCAGTGTTTCGGAGAAACAGATTATCAAACGGAGTCCAAACGGAATGAAACCTTCAGGAATGCGATTTTCTCATCAGATAAGACCCACGATACTTGGACCCTCCATCAAGAAAGCCACGAGGCGGTCATGAGGGTGGAGGCCCCCCCCCCCTAGGGTGCACCCCCTGCCTCGTGGGCCCCTCGAAGCTCCACCGACGTACTCCTTCCTCCTATATATACCTACGTACCCCCAAACGATCAGATACGGAGCCAAAAACCTAATTCCACCGCCGCAACTTTCTGTATCCACCAGATCCCATCTTGGGGCCTATTCCGGAGCTCCGCCGGAGGGGGCACCGATCACGGAGGGCTTCTACATCATCATCCAAGCCCCTCCGATGAAGTGTGAGTAGTTTACTTCAGACCTACGGGTCCATAGTTAGTAGCTAGATGGCTTCTTCTCTCTTTTTGGATCTCAATACAGTGTTCTCCCCCTCTCTGGTGGAGATCTATTCGATGTAATCTTCTTTTCACGGTGTGTTTGTTGAGATCGATGAATTGTGGGTTTATGATCCAGTCTATCTATGAATAATATTTGAATCTTCTCTGAATTATTTTATGTATGATTGGTTATCTTTGCAAGTCTCTTCGAATTATCAGTTTGGTTTGGCCTACTAGATAGGTATTTCTTGCCATGGGAGAAGTGCTTAGCTTTGGGTTCGATCTTGCGGTGTCCTTTCCCAGTGACAGAAGGGGCAGCAAGGCACGTATTGTATTGTTGCCATCAAGGATAACAAGATGGGGTTTTTATCATATTGCATGAAACTATCCCTCTACATCATGTCATCTTGCTTAAGGATTTACTCTGTTTTTAACTTAATACTCTAGATGCATGCTGGATAGCGGTCGATGAGTGGAGTAATAGTAGTAGATGCAGGCAGGAGTCGGTCTACTTGTCTCGGACATGATGCCTATATACATGATCATACCTAGATATTCTCATAACTATGCTCAATTCTGTCAACTGCTCAACAGTAATTTGTTCACCCACCGTAGAATACTTATGCCCTTGAGAGAAGCCACTAGTGAAACCTATGGCCCCCGGGTGTAACGCCCTCGATGCGGCTATATCTCCTACGTGTCAAAGCACGACTTAGAGGCATAACCGCATTGAAAGCAATGTCGCAAGTAAGGTAATCTTCACAACAACCCATGTAAATAGATGAAAGGGGAAAATGTACATATTTGGCTTACACTCACCACGTCACACAAATACATGAATAACATTACAATCATCCAATACACTCATGGTCCGACTACGGTACCAAAATAAAAGATCAACCCCCACATGCGACAAGGTCCCCGATCGCCCCAACTGGGCACCACTACTGATCATCTAGGAAAGACACATAGTAACGTCGAGAGTCTTCATCGAACTCCCGCTTGAGCTCAAGCGCATCGTCTGGAGCGGTATCATCGGTCCCTACATCTGGTTTTGGAAGTAATCTGTGAGTCACGGGGACTCAGCAATCTCGCACCCTCACGATCAAGACTATTTAAGCTTATAGGTAAAGGGACCGATGTGGAGCTGCAGCAAGCGACTAGCATATATGGTGTCTAACCTGTTCGCAAAAGAGAGCGAGAAGAGAAGGCAAAGCATGAACGATGAACTATGATCAAGAAGTGATCCTAGAACAACCTACGTCAAGCATTACTCCAACACCGTGTTCACTTCCCGTACTCCGTCGAGAAGAGACCATCATGGTAACACACGCGGTTGATTCATTTTAATTAAGTTAAGTTTCATGTTATCTACAACCGGACATTAACAAATTCCCATCTGCCCATTACCGCGGGCACGGCTTTCAAAAGTTCAAATCCCTGCAGGGCAGTCCCAACTTAGCCCATCACAAGCTCTCACGGTCAACGAAGGATATTCCTTCTAGTGGGAGACCCGATCAGGCTCGGAATCTCGGTTACAAGACATCCTCGACAATGGTAAAACTAAACCAGCAACACCGCCCAAATGCGCTGACAAATCCCGATAGGAGCTGCACATAACTCGTTCTCAGGGCACACCGGATTGTCCAAGGTTCCGGTAGGCCAGCCCAGAGTTGCCCCTGGTGGCCACCGGCAGCTGACAGGTTGGACCAACACTCAGAGGAGCACTGGCCCGGGGGTTTAAATAAAGATGACCCTTGAGTCCATGGAACCCAAGGGAAAAAGAGGCTAGGTGGCGAATGGTAAAACCAAAGTTAGGCATTGCTAGAAGATTTTTATTCAAGGCGAACTGTCAAGGGGTTCCCATTATAACCCAACCGCGTAAGGAACGCAAAATCCGGGAACATAACACCGATATGACGGAAACTAGGGCGGCAAGGGTGGAACAAAACACTAGGCAAAAGGTCGAGCCTTCCACCCTTTACCAAGTATATAGGTGCATTAAGATAACAAGATAATATAGTGATATCCCAACAATAAACAATGTTCCAACAAGGAACGATCTCCAATCTTCACCTGCAACTAGCAACGCTATAAGAGGGGCTGAGCAAAGCGGTAACATAGCCAATCAATGGTTTCCTAGGACATGGTGGGTTAGAGGTTTGACATGGCAATTTGGGAGGCATGATAAGCAAGTGGTAGGCATCGTAGCATAGGCATAGCAAAAGAGCGAGCATCTAGCAAGCAAAGATAGAAGTGATTTCGAGGGTATGATCATCTTGCCTGCAAAGTTGTCAGAGTTGACTTGATCCTTGTAAGCGAACTCAACGGGCTCCTCGTTAATGAATTCGTCTCCCGGCTCTACCCAAACAAGAAAAACAAGCAAACGGAATACAATCAACCACATGCAATGCTCAAACAACATGATGCAAACATGATAGGATATGTGGGATGCGGTATGTGATGCATATGCAAGATTTGACAAGGAATGATTGAACCTGGCCTCAAATTGGGAATCCAAAAGTGCCACTGGCAAGGTGAGGTGATTTCGGTTGAAATCGATATAAAGATCACCGGAATCAGATGCATGGTTTGGAAATGGCAAGCAAAACAACTATGGCACTGGTCTGCGATAATCAGGAAGTGACCATCTAAATGCATCAAGATAAATATTCTACAGCACTCAAACATGGAAACAAAATACATGGCAGGGATCCACTCATGAAGCTTGACAAAAGATGAACACTGATCTACGGCTAATTCATCAATTAACAGGCTCAAACAAGCATTGCAAAAGTGCAAACGATAACAGGTTTCAGACGTAGTGAAATTAACACAACTCTGGAATTTATCATCAGGAAGCACACTTTAGAGCATGAAAGCTATATGCTACAGGAACTTATCATGGCAAAGAAATGCATTGAATGAAGATACTCAAAGCACTTAACAAAAGTCCCTTAGTGACCTTGAGCCAAAAGGTTTCAGAAAATACAATTGCAAGCATGTGAACATGGCAAAAACATAAACAGATCTCAGACTTAGTGAAAAACTGGAGCATGCAAATCAGTTAACGAGTAGGCATGTTTACGAGCTCGATGCACTCACTACACAGCATGGCATGACAAACTACGCATACACCCATTAAGAAGACATGGCATAGGAGCTATACATGGCAAGAACAACAATATAGCATGCACGGATCAGTAGCAACATACTAGGCAAAATCGCTAATCATGTCAACAATCTGCCAGGTTTCACAAAATAGCAAAAGTAAAGCTCAATTGACTCAATCTAGGTTGCTCGATAAATGCAAACAAAGACATGGATGGATATAGAAAAACAATGTTAAAAATTCATCCTTACTGATCATCCTCAAAAGAGGCACGGATCACTAGGAAACAACATGAACATATGGCATAACGACAAAATCAGGACAAGGACTTTGTGAAATTCTAAGTCCCTGAAATCAGCATTACCGATTACGCTACTTTGCAAGCTTGTGCTAGTCACCACAAATATCACAAAAATACATGGCAAGCACCATTGTAAAGATGGCATGGAATATAACAAAACACATGTAGAGCTCAGGATCATATCATGCACACGTTAATCATGGCAAAAATGACAAATAGCTATTTGATGAAACAGATCTGCCAAATTTATCACATAGCCATCTTCCAACAGCATTTCGGGCATCAAGAAGAGCTCAAATGAAAATGATACAATGAGATGAAATGATGTACTCGTCGAGGCGAACATTTTGATATGCTACACGCGCAAATCAAAGCTACGGATGCAAAGTTACGACATGCCAAAATTTGCAAAAAAAATAACTAGGAGGAGGCAAAAGTGAGGTCAACCTCCCAGATCTAGATCGGGCACGCGGATCGAGGTCAGATCCGAGCTCGCCAGAGCTCTTGCCGGTGTCGACGCAGGCTGGCGGCCGGAGTGCGCCGCGGGGAGGAGGAAGAGGAGGCCGGAGTGCGCCGGCGACGAGGAGGCGACGAGGAGGCGGCACGGGCGCGTTTGTCGGAGCTCGGCCGACGCGGCGATCTGCGTCAGGGCAGCGAGGAAGCGAGGTCCGGTGAGGGGCGGCGCTCGCCGGCGTGGTGGCGGAACGGGCCGGCGCCGGAGCTGAAGGCGGCGGAGGGAGAGCAGTCGGGCGGCGCGGGCGTGGAACGGCGGCGGCGGACGACGGGCTCGCGGGGGCCCAACTTGGGCCTCCCTGGCCGGAGCGGCGGCGGCGGGTACGGTGCCACGTGTAGCGCGCTGATTGGCGCGGGTGCGGCGGCAGGATTCGTCCGGTGGCGGTGGGGCGATTTTTAGGGTTTAGGAAGGAGGGGATCCGGGAATTTCGGGGAAGACCTAGTTTTATAGGTAGGAGGAGCTAGGAGGCTCCAAATTGAGCACGGTTTTCGGCCACGCGATCGTGATCGAACGCTCTAGATGATGGAAGGGTTTTTGGTGGGTTTTGGGCCAAATTTGTAGGGTGTTGGGCTGCAACACAAATGAGGCCTTCTCGGTCCCTCGGTTAACCGTTGGAGTATCAAACGAAGTCCAAATGGCACGAAACTTGACATGCGGTCTACCGGTAGTAAACCAAGGCCGCTTGGCAAGTCTCGGTCGAATCCGGAAAAATTTAACCCCCACACACGAAAAGAGGTAGAAAGGTCCACCGGAGGAGATAGGAGCGCCGGAATGCAAAACGGACAACGGGGAAAATGCTCGGATGCATGAGACGAACACGTATGCAAATGCAATGCACATGATGACATGATATGAGATGCATGCCAAAGGCAACAACACACGGAGACAAAAACCCGAACCCGAGGAAAATAAAATAACTTAGGCCGGAAACAGCAAGAGTTGGGATACATATAAGGTAAATTACATCCGAGGTGTTACAACACTCCACCACTACGAAAAGGATCTCGTCCCGAGATCTAGGACTGGAAAAACGCCAGGTACTAAGAACGGAGGTGATCCTCGCATTCCCAGGTGGCTTCAAGGTCGGAATGATGTGACCACTTGACTTTGAGGAATTTGATTGACTTATTGCGAGTCTTGCGCTCAGTTTCTTCAAGAATAGCAACTGGGTACTCACGATAAGAAAGGTCTTCTTGGAGATCAATGTCTTCGAAGTTGACGGTGTGGTCAGGATTCTTGAAGCACTTGCGGAGCTGAGAGACATGGAACACGTCGTGCATGTTTGCAAAGTTGGAGGGAAGCTCAAGTTGATAGGCGATATCACCTCTCTTTTTGACGATCTTGAAAGGACCCACGTATCTAGGGGCAAGCTTCCCTTTGATATCGAAGCGACGAGTACCTTTCATTGGAGAGACGCGGAGGTAAACATGGTCTCCGATCTCGAAAGCCAAATCACGATGATTACTATCATAGTAGCTCTTCTGGCGTGATTGCGCTGCTTTGAGGTTATCACGGATGACTTTGCACATTTCCTCTGCCTCTGTGATCAAGTCATTTCCAAGAAGTTGACGTTCACCAGTCTCTAACCAGTTAAGAGGAGTACGACACTTCCTGCCATAGAGAATTTCAAATGGGGCCTTGCCCGAACTCGCTTGAAAGCTGTTGTTGTAGGAGAACTTGGCATTTGGAAGACAATCTTCCCACATCATACCGAAAGAGATAACGCAAGCCCTGAGCATATCTTCCAGAATCTGATTGACACGCTCGACTTGACCGCTAGTTTGAGGATGAAAAGCTGTGCTGAAACGGATGTTGGTGCCCATGGCCTTCTGAAAAGAATCCCAAAACTTGGAGGTGAAGATGCTGCCACGATCAGAAGAGATCAACTGTGGAATGTCGTGCAGAGAGACAGCCCGAGAGGTATAAATCTCTGCCAATTGAGCTGCTGTGATTGACTCTTTGATAGGCAGAAAATGAGCCACTTTAGTGAGTTTGTCGATGACAACGAATATAGCATCATTGCCACGCTTGGAATTTGGAAATCCCGTCACGAAGTCCATCTCAATGTGGTCAAACTTCCATTCTGTAATGGCAAGAGGTTGGAGGAGACCAGCTGGTCGTTGGTGTTCTGCCTTCACTCTTCTGCAGACATCACACTCATTCACGAACTGAGCAATCTCGTGCTTCATTCAAGTCCACCAATACGACTGCTTGAGGTCATTGTACATCTTCGTACTTCCAGGGTGGATAGAGAGGAGAGAATTGTGAGCCTTGTTCAGAATGACTTTACGAAGGACACCTTTAGGCACAACATTGCGATCCTCGAAGAAGAGAGTATCCTTGTCATCAAGGCGATAACACTTGTACTTGGATTCACTCTTGGCAATCCCAATCTTCACCTTCTTCACCATAGCATCAAGAAGTTGAGCCTCGCGAATCTGATCTTCCAAAGTAGGAGAGACTTGAAGGTTGGCAAGGTAACCTTGAGGAACAACTTGCAGATTGAGTTTGCGGAAAGCTTCACAAAGCTCGGGTTGGTAAGGCATGAGAATCAAACTGTTGTAGTAAGCCTTCCTGCTCAAAGCGTCAGCAATTACATTGGCCTTGCCTGGAGTATATTCGATGCTCAGATTATACTCTTGAATCATTTCAACCGAACGAGTCTGCCTGAGGTTGAGATTAGGCTGAGTGAAGATGTACTTGAGACTCTTGTGGTCAGTGAAGATGTCCACTTTTCTTCCCAATAAGAAATGTCTCCAAGTCAAAAGAGCATGCACAACTGCCGCCAACTCGAGGTCATGAGTGGGGTAGTTCTTATCGTTGGGCTTCAACTGGCGAGAAGTATAGGCCACAAATTTCTTATCTTGCATCAACACTGCACCAAGGCCTTGTAGAGAGGCATCGCAGAAGACCTCAAAAGGTTTGGATTCATCAGGAGGAGTCAGAACTGGAGCAGTGACTAATTTCTCTTACAAGGTGTTGAAAGCGATATCACATTCAGGAGACCAAACGTACTTGACGTGCTTCTGGAGAAGGTTTGAAAGAGGCTTCGCAATCTTTGAAAAGTTCTCAATGAACCTTCGACAATAGCTTGCGAGACCAAGGAAGCTGCGGAGTTGCTTCACGTTCTGAGGTGGTTCCCAATTCACAATTGCAGACACCTTCTCAGGATTCACCGCTATGCCCTTGGCAGAGATGATATGTCCAAGATAGAGAACCTCATCGAGCCAAAACTCGCACTTTGAGAACTTGGCGTAGAACTGATGTTCTTTGAGCTTATCGAGCACCAAACGCAAGTGCTTGGCATGATCTTCCATGTTCTTGGACAAGACCAAAATGTAATCGAGGTAGACCAAGACGAAGTCATTTGTGTAGGGGTTGAAGATGAAGTTCATCATGCGCGAGAAAGTCGACGGAGCGTTGACGAGGCCAAAAGACATGACAGTGTATTCGTATGAACCATAGCTTGTTCTGAATGCTGTCTTGGGGATATCTTGCTCACGAATTCGAATCCGGTGATAGCCCATACGGAGATCAAGCTTGGAGAATACTTGAGCACTTTGAGTTGTTCAAACAGCTCGTTGATGTTGGGAAGTGGGTACTTGTTCTTTATAGTATTCTTGTTCAATGGATGGTAGTCAACACAAAGTCGGTCCATTCCATCCTTCTTCTTCACAAAAAGAACTCCACAACCCCACCGAGAAGAACTAGGTCGGATTAGACCCATTCACTCTTGAATACCGAGTTGCTTCTTCAGCTCCTTCAACTCTTCAGGTCCAAGCTTGTAAGGATGTTTGCAAACAGGTTCCGTGCCAGGCTCAAGATCGATGACTAATTCAACTGGCTGGTGCGGAGGCATTCCTGGAAGCTCTTCTGGAAAGACGTCTTGATATTCGCAAATGACTGGAATTTGAGAGATGGCATCCAGTTCACCCTTCTCATTAAGAGAAAACAGACGAATGGTATCATCCCTTTCGGCAAAGACAATTACATCCTCAGACGAATGAGTTAACTGAATCTGCCTGGTAGCACAATCAAAGCTGAGCCTTGTGCTTAGAAAGCCAATCCATTCCAAGAATAAGATCAATATCCGAGTCACCAAGAACCGTAGGAGAAGACAGAAATTTGTAGTCACCCAAAGTGATAGTAACATCCGGAACAATGGAGTTAGCATTCATGCGCCTACCGGGAGAGACAACTACTATCGGTCTAGGCAGAACTTGCAAAGCCAACTCATGCTTAGATGCAAAAGGTCTTGAGATGAAACAATGTGATGCACCAGTGTCAAAAAGAACTTTAGCTGGAATATCGTTAATAGGAAGGTTACCCATCATGACATCTGACGAGTCCTCTGCCTGAGCTGCATTCATCAAGTTGACCTTGGTGTGCTTGGGGTTATGCTTGACCACAGCTTTACTTGCAGATCTCACAGGAGGAGGAGGGAGACGCCTCTGATTGAAGCATTTGTTGGCATAGTGACCCTTCTGTTGGCACTTGTTGCACGTGACCTCCGAGAGCGGATGGTGATACGGAGCACTTGATCTTGGAGTTTGAGACGAAGTCCTGTTCTGAAAGCCAGGGTTGGGTGGGTGGGAAGATCCACTGCCACCTTTGCTCTTCTGCTGATAAGGCTGACGGAACGGAGGAGGAGGAAGCCAAAACTTCTGCTGCTTAGCCACTTGAGTTGAGGAAGAAGGAGTTGCATCTCTGACTCGCTTCTTGGAAGCATCGCACTTTAGTTGAGCAGTCTCTTGCTTCATTGCCATGTTGTAAAACTCATCGTACCTCTTGGGCTCAAAGAGGACAAGAGCTAACTGGATTTCATCTCTGAGACCACCCCTGAACTGGTATATCATGCTCTTCTCGTCAGGGACGTCTTGCTTAGCAAAATGGGCGAGCTTCTGAAACATCTTGTTGTACTCGTAAACAGACATAGAGCCTTGCTTCAGGTTGCGGAATTCCTCATGCTTGCTTTCAACCACGCTCTGAGGAATATGATGAGCTTTGAAGTCTTGACGGAATTCATCCCAGGTAATCACATAGCCTCCTCTGGAATCTTTGTACTGTTGAAACCATTCTGCAGCTTGGTCTTTGAGTTGGAAGGAGGCGAACTTGACAAAGTCCTCAGGCCTGATGTTACTGCACTCGAAATGCTTGCATATGTACACAATCCTATCATCAGTGTCTGTTGCCTCAACACAATTGATGAAGGTCTTTGGCTGGTTAGCAAGGAACTGGTTGAGTGTAGCAAAGTGGTTCTGATTGTTTCCATGACCCTGGTTCCCTTGGTTGCGCTCTTGAAGAAGTTGCATGATCAGCTGCGTGTTTGCATTGGTAGCGGCCATCACAGCTTGCCATCCCTCCGGAGGTGGAGGTGGTGGTGGCGGATCAGGATTTGGAGTCGTGCGCGTTGGAGGAGCCATCCTGAAGAGGTTGACATCCATTAGCACATTGACAGACAAATATTGAAGCTGAATCAAACGAGTTGAAATTGCAACATATAGTCTTCACATCCGAACAAAATGAACGAATGCATTCCAATTGAAATGGTCACATATCCATCAATTGAGAAGCCACTTAGAATTGAGGTAGAAGAAAATCAACAAGGTACGGAACAAGAACAAATACTTGGTGAGGATCACCCAATCTCAAACCAAATATCCGCGGAAGAAGAACTAGAGCTACAAGAATTCCCACCTATGAAACTCCCGAACCTTTCCTGTTATGCAATCAGGTGTTGGGGATACAGGGGAAGCATAATATCTCACCCAAATTTAGCAAATCCTACATCCAGTTGTATCCATCCTTCAACACATAATCGGGAAAAACTTCGGAAATCATTTACCTCAACCTTCGAAAAGCATCCGTTATACGAGTTATGGCAATACTCCTGAACTCCCGCCCCAGTACTGGGTGGCGTCGAGGTTATCTCACCAACAACAGCATAAAAGAGATTTTCGATGTCGGCGAAACTTAGGTATTCCAGAATCTCAACGATAAAATTGTGACGACAACACCTCGGAGCTCAACTCCCCGGGACACTTCCACAACCCCTAAATGACAGGAGGCACCAAGAACAATGTTCTCGTCACAAATCGATCGGAACAATTCCAAGATACCCGCGTGATCCTAAATTTTTTTTAGTGAAATTTGAGAAAAGAAGAGTCAAAACTCTACGTCAGGATGCCTCACCAGAGCGATGAAGGGACTGGGGAGTAAAAAGAATTCCTAAACTCTCCGATATATAATTCCTAAATGACTCAAAACATTTTTTCTAGACTCAACAACGCCAACGATTCAATCAAGCAGGGGGCTCCTAAGGTCGGGGAAGGCTCTGATTACCAACTTGTAATGCCCTCGATGCGGCTATATCTCCTACGTGTGGAAGCACGACTTAGAGGCATAACCGCATTGAAAGCAATGTCGTAAGTAAGGTAATCTTCACAACAACCCATGTAAATAGATGAAAGGGGAAAAGGTACATAGTTGGCTTACACTCGCCACGTCACACAAATACATGAATAACATTACAATCATCCAATACACTCATGGTCTGACTACGGTACCAAAATAAAAGATCAACCCCCACATGCGACAAGGTCCCCGATCGCCCCAACTGGGCACCACTACTTATCATCTGGGAAAGACACATAGTAACGAAGAGAGTCTTCATCAAACTCCCACTTGAGCTCAAGCGCACCGTCTGGAGCGGTATCATCGGTCCCTGCATCTGGTTTTGGAAGTAATCTGTGAGTCACGGGGACTCAGCAATCTCGCACCCTCGCGATCAAGACTATTTAAGCTTATAGGTAAAGGCAAGGTAATATGTGGAGTTGTAGCAAGCGACTAGAATATATGGTGGCTAACCTGTTCGCAAAAGAGAGCGAGAAGAGAAGGCAAAGCACGAACGATGAACTATGATCAAGAAGTGATCCTAGAACAACCTACGTCAAGCATTACTCCAACACCGTGTTCACTTCCCGGACTCCGCCGAGAAGAGACCATCATGGTAACACACGCGGTTGATTCATTCTAGTTAAGTTAAGTTTCATGTTATCTACAACCGGACATTAACAAATTCCCATCTGCCCATAAGCGTGCGCACGGCTTTCGAAAGTTCAAATCCCTGCAGGGGAGTCCCAACTTAGCCCATCACAAGCTCTCACGGTCAACGAAGGATATTCCTTCTAGCAGGAAGACCCAATCAGGCTCAGAATCCCGGTTACAAGACATCCTCGACAATGGTAAAACTAAACTAGCAACACCGCCCGAATGCGCCGACAAATCCCGATAGGAGCTGCACATATCTCGTTCTCAGGGCACACCGGATTGTCCAAGGTTCCGGTAGGCCAGCCCAGAGTTGCCCCTGGTGGCCACCGGCAGTGACAGGTTGGACCAACACTCAGAGGAGCACTGGCCCGGGGGTTTAAATAAAGATGACCCTTGAGTCTGCGGAACCCAAGGGAAAAAGAGGCTAGGTGGTGAATGGTAAAACCAAAGTTGGGCATTGCTGGAAGAGTTTTATTCAAGGTGAACTATCAAGGGGTTCCCATTATAACCCAACCGTGTAAGGAACGCAAAATCCGGGAACATAACACCGATATAGGTGCATTAAGATAACAAGATAATATAGGTAAAAGGCCGAGCCTTCCACCCTTTACCAAGTATATAGGTGCATTAAGATAACAAGATAATATAGTGATATCCCAACAATAAACAATGTTCCAACAAGGAACGATCTCCAATCTTCACCTGCAACTAGAACCGCTATAAGAGGGGCTGAGCAAAGCGGTAACATAGCCAATCAACGGTTTGCTAGGACATGGTGGGTTAGAGGTTTGACATGGAAATTTGGGAGGCATGATAAGCAAGTGGTAGGCATCATAGCATAGGCATAGCAAAAGAGCGAGCATCTAGCAAGCAAAGATAGAAGTGATTTCGAGGGTATGATCATCTTGCCTACAAAGTTGTCAGAGTTGACTTGATCCTCGTAAGCGAACTCAACGGGCTCCTCATTCACGAATTCGTCTCCCGTCTCTACCCAAACAAGAACAACAAGCAAACGGAACACAATCAACCACGTGCAATGCTCAAACAACATGATGCAAATATGATAGGATATGCGGGATGCGGTATGTCATGCATATGCAAGATTTGACAAGGAATGACTGAACCTAGCCTCAACATGCGAATCAAAGAGTCCCATTGGAAAGGTGAGGTGATTTCGGTTGAAATCGATATAAATATCACCGGAATCGGATGCACGGTTTGGAAATGGCAAGCAAAACAACTATGGCACCGGTCTGCGATAATCAGCAAGTGACCATCTAAATGCATCAAGATAAATATGCTACAACACTCAAACATGGCAACAAAATACATGGAAGGGATCCACTCATGAAGCTTGACAAAAGATGAACACTGAGATATGGCTAATTCATCCATTAACAGGCTCAAACAAGCATGGCAAAAGTGCAAATGATAACAGGTTTCAGACTTAGTGAAATTAACACAAGTCTGGAATTTATCATCAGGAAGCACACTTTATAGCATGAAAACTATATGCTACAGGAACTTATCATGGCAAAGCAAGGCATGGCATGAAGCTAATCAAAGCACTTAACAAAAGTCCCTTAGTGACCTTCAGGCAAAAGGGATAAGAAAATACAATTGCAAGCATGTGAACATGGCAAAAACATAAACAGATCTCAGACTTAGTGAAAAACTGGAGCATGCAAATCAGTTAACGGGTAGGCATGTTTACGAGCTCGATGCACTCACTACACAGCATGGCATGACAAACTAAGCATACACACATCAAGAAGACATGGCATAGGAGCTAGAAATGGCAAGAACAACAACATAGCATGCATGGATCAATAGCAACATACTCGGCAAAATCGCTAATCATGTCAATAATCTGCCAGGTTTCACGAAATAGCAAAAGTAGAGTTTGATTGAGTCAAGCTAGGGTGCTCCATAAATGAAAACAAATACATGGATGGATAGAGCACCACAATGTTAACAATTCATCCTTACTGATCATCCTCAAAAGAGGCACGGATCACTAGGAAATTCCAAGTCCCTGAAATCAGCATTACCGATTACGCTACTTTGCAAGCTTGTGCTAGTCACCACAAATATCACAAAAATACATGGCAAGAACCAATGTAAGTATGGCATGGCATATAACAAAACACATGTAGAGCTCAGGATCATATCATGCACACATTAATCATGGCAAAAATGACAAATAGCTATTTGATGAAACAGATCTGCCAAATTTATCACATAGCCATCTTCCAACAGCATTTAGGGCATCAATATGATCTCAAATGAAAATGATGCAATGAGATGAAATGATTTACTCGTCGAGACGAACATTTTGATATGCCACACGCGCAAATTAGAGCTACGGATGGAAAGTTACGACATGCCAAAATTTGCAAAAAAATAACTAGGAGGAGGCAAAAGTTAGGTCAACCTCACAGATCTAGATCAGGCACGCGGATCAAGGTCAGATCCGAGCTCGCCGGAGCTCTTGCCGGTGTCGACGGAGGCTGGCGGCCGGAGTGCGCCACGGGGAGGAGGAAGAGGAGGCCGGAGTGCGCCCGCGACGAGGAGGCGGCGTGGAGGCGGCGCGGGCGCGGTCGCCGGAG
>NC_057797.1:249100727-249133385 GCF_018294505.1 Triticum aestivum | reverse complement strand
CGGTGTGGCGATCTACGTCAGGGCGGCGAGGAAGCGAGGTCTAGCGAGGGGCGATGCTCGCTGGCGCGGTGGCGGAGCGGGCCGGCGCTGGAGCCGAAGGCGGCGGAGGGAGAGCAGTCGGGCGGCGCAGGCGTGGAACGGCGGCGGCGGACGACGGGCTCGCGGGGGCCCGACTTTGGCCTCCCGGGCCGGAGCGGCGGCGGTGGGTACGGTGCCACGTGTTGCGCGCTGATTGGCATGGGCGCCGCGGTGGGATTCGTCCGGTGGCGGGTCGGACATGTCCGGTGACGGCGGGGCGATTTTTAGGGTTTAGGAAGGAGGGGATCCGAGAATTTCGGGGAAGACCTAGTTTTATAGGTAGGAGGAGCTAGGAGGCTCCAAATTGAGCACGGTTTTCGGCCACGCGATCGTGATCGAACGCTCTAGATGATGTAAGGGTTTTTGGTGGATTTTTGGCCAAATTTGAAGGGTGTTGGGCTGCAACACAAACGAGGCCTTCTCGGTTCCTCGGTTAACCGTTGGAGTATCAAACAAAGTCCAAATGGCACGAAACTTGACAGGCGGTCTACCGGTAGTGTAACACCCCGGATGTAATTTACCTTATATGTACTCCAACTCTTGCCGTTTCCGGCGCTAAGTGATTTTATTTCCTCGGGTTCGGGTTTTAGTCTCCGTGTGTTGTTGTCGTTGTCATGCATCTCATATCATGTCATCATGTGCATTGCATCTGCATACGTGTTCGTCTCATGCATCCGAGCATTTTCCCCGTTGTCCGTTTTGCATTTCGGCGCTCCTATCTCCTCCAGTGGTCCTTTCTACCTTCCTTTCGTGCGTGGGGGTTAAACATTTTCGTATTGGACCGAGACTTGCCAGGCGGCCTTGGTTTACTACCGGTAGACCGCCTGTCAAGTTTTGTACCATTTGGACTTTGTTTGATGCTCCAACGGTTAACCAAGAAGGCCTCGTGTGTGTTGCAGCCCAACACCCCTCCATTTTGGCCCAAAACCCACCAAAACCCTCTTCATCATCTAGAGCGTTCAATCACGATCGCGTGGCCGAAAACCGCACCTCATTTGGACTCTCCTAGCTCCTCCTATGTCTATAAATAGGACCCCCTCCGAAATCCACGGGTCTCCCCTCCCCCTAAACCCTAGAACCATCTTCCCCGTGCTGCCGGACACAGTCGAACCGGGTCGGCTTCTCTATCTTGGGCATATCATCTCTGCCAAGGGCATTGCGGTGAATCCTGAGAAGGTGTCTGCAATTGTGAATTGGGAACCACCGCAGAACGTGAAGCAACTCCATAGCTTCCTTGGTCTCGCGAGCTATTGTCGAAGGTTCGTTGAGAACTTCTCAAAGATCACGAAGCCTCTTTCAAACCTTCTCCGGAAGCACATCAAGTACGTCTGGTCTCCGGAGTGTGACATCGCTTTCAATACTTTGAAAGAGAAAATGGTCACTGCTCCAGTTCTGACTCCTCCTGATGAATCCAAACCGTTCGAGGTCTTCTGCGATGCCTCTCTCCAAGGTCTTGGTGCAGTGTTGATGCAAGAGAAGAAATTTGTGGCTTATACCTCTCGCCAGTTAAAGCCCAATGAGAAGAACTGCCCCACTCATGACCTCGAGTTGGCGGAAGTTGTGCACGCTCTTTTGACTTGGAGACATCTCTTATTGGGAAGAAAAGTGGACATCTTCACTGACCACAAGAGTTTCAAGTACATTTTCACTCAGCATAATATCAACCTCAGGTAGACTCGTTGGGTCGAGATGATTCAAGAGTATAATCCGAGTATCGAGTATACTCCAGGCAAGGCCAATGTGATTGCTGACGCTTTGAGCAGGAAGGCTTATTGCAACAGTCTGATTCTCAAGCCTTACCAACCCAAGCTTTGTGAAGCTTTCCGCAAACTCAATTTGCAAGTTGTTCCTTAAGGTTTCCTCGGCAACCTTCAAGTCTCTCCTACCTTGGAAGATCAGATTCGCGAGGCTCAACTTCTTGATGCTATGGTGAAGAAGGTGAAGATTGGGATTGGCAAGAGTCAACCCAAGTACAAGTGCTACCGCCTTGATGACAAGGATACTCTCTTCTTAGAGGATCGTATTGTTGTGCCCAAAGGTGACCTTCGTAAAGTTATCATGAATGAGGCTCACAATTCTCTCCTCTCCATCCACCCTGGGAGTACGAAGATGTATCAGGACCTCAAGCAGGCTTATTGGTGGACTCAAATGAAGCGCGAGATTGCTCAGTTCGTGAATGAGTGTGATGTCTGCAGAAGAGTGAAGGCAGAACACCAAAGGCCAGCTGGTCTCCTCCAACCTCTTGCCATTCCAGAATGGAAGTTTGACCACATTGAGATGGACTTCGTGACTGGGTTCCCAAAGTACAAGCGTGGCAATGATGCTATATTCGTTGTCATCGACAAACTCACTAAAGTGGCTCACTTTCTGCCTATCAAAGAGTCTATCACTGCGGCTCAATTGGCGGAGCTGTATACCTCTCGGATTGTCTCTCTGCACGGTATTCCACAGGTGATCTCTTCAGACCGTGGCAGCATCTTTACCTCCAAGTTTTGGGATTCTTTTTAGAAGGCCATGGGAACCAACATCCGCTTCAGCACAACTTTCCATCCTCAAACTAGCGGTCAAGTCGAGTGTGTCATTCAGATTCTTGAAGATATGCTCAGGGCTTGCGTTATCTCTTTCGGTATGAAGTGGGAAGATTGTCTTCCATATGCCGAATTCTCCTACAACAACAGTTTTCAAGCAAGTTCGGGCAAGGCCCCATTCGAAATTTTGTATGGCAGGAAGTGTCGTACTCCTCTCAACTAGTCAGAAACCAGTGAACGTCAGCTTCTTGGAAATGACTTAATCACAGAGGCAGAGGAAATGTGCAAAGTCATTCGTGATAACCTCAAAGCAGCGCAATCGCACCAGAAGAGCTACTATGATAGTAAGCATCGTGATTTCGCTTTCGAGATTGGAGATCATGTTTACCTCTGCGTCTCTCCAATGAAAGGTACTCGTCGCTTCGGTATCAAAGGGAAGCTTGCCCCTAGATATGTGTGTCCCTTCAAGATCATCAGCAAGAGAGGAGATCTTGCCTATCAACTCGAGCTTCCTTCAAACTTTGCAAATGTGCACGACGTGTTCCATGTCACTCAGCTCCGCAAGTGCTTCAAGACCCCTGACTGCACCGTCAACTTCGAAGACATTGATCTCCAACAAGATCTCTCTTATCGTCAGCACCCCGTGGCTATTCTTGAAGAGACTGAACGCAAGACTCGCAATAAGTCAATCAAATTCCTCAAAGTTAAGTGGTCACACCATTCCGACCGTGAAGCCACCTGGGAATGCGAGGATCACCTCCGTTCTGAGTACCTGGCATTTTTCCAGTCCTAGATCTCGGGACGAGATCCTTTCGTAGTGGTGGAGTGTTGTAACACCCCGGATGTAATTTACCTTATATGTACTCCAACTCTTGCCGTTTCCGGCGCTAAGTTATTTTATTTCCTCAGGTTTGGGTTTTCATCTCTGTGTGTTGTTGTCGTTGTCATGCATCTCATATCATGTCATCATGTGCATTGCATCTGCATACGTGTTCGTCTCATGCATCCGAGCATTTTCCCCGTTGTCCGTTTTGCATTCCGGCGCTCCTATCTCCTCCGGTGGTCCTTTCTACCTTCCTTTCGTGTGTGGGGGTTAAACATTTCCGGATTGGACCGAGACTTGCCAAGCGGCCTTGATTTACTACCGGTAGACCGCATGTCAAGTTTCACACCATTTGGACTTCGTTTGATGCTCCAACGGTTAACCGAGGGACCAAGAAGGCCTCGTGTGTGTTGCAGCCCAACACCCCTCCATTTTGGCCCAAAACCCACCAAAACCCTCTTCATCATCTAGAGCGTTCAATCACGATCGCGTGGCCGAAAACCGCACCTCATTTGGACTCTCCTAGCTCCTCCTATGTCTATAAATAGCACCCCCTCCGAAATCCACGGGTCTCCCCTCCCCCTAAACCCTTGATCCATCTTCCCCGCGCCGCCGGACACGTCTGAACCGGGCCGAACGTGTCCGACTTGCCCCGCCGCCATGCCCAGCCAGTAGACGTGCGCCACGTGGCCGCCGCCGCTCACCCCGCCGCCGGCCCGGGTGAGCCCGGATCGGGCCCCCGAGCCCACCTGCTACAGCGCGCGCCCCGCGCCTCTTCTTCCTCGTGGGCGAGCCGCCTCGCCGGACGGCGCCGCCGCGCCGAGGCGGTCCACATCGCCGGCCACTGCCTCCTCAAGCCCGTGCCACCACGACGCCGCACTCCTCGTCGGCCGCCGCCCCACATCGCCGACGCCGCGCCGCCCGGACCTCGCCGGCCCTAGATCCGGCGTCTCCTCCTTCCCCAGCGGCCCCAACCTCCTCTCCGGTGAGCTACATCGTTTTTCCGGCGACCTCGACTTCCGCGCCGATCCGAATCTGGATCTGAGGATTTTGGACGGTTGACTTTTATTCCCGAAACCCTAATAATTGGCATTTTTCATCATGCTATATCTCCGCATCCGTAGCTCCGTTTTGGGCATGTAGCATATGAAAACGTTCGACTCAGAGAGTACATTATTTCATCTCATTGCATCATTTTCATTTGAGCTCATCTTGATGCCCGAAATGCTGTTGGAAGAGAGCTATTTGAGTTAATTGTCAGATCTGCTGCACCAAATAGCTATTTGTCATTTTTGCCATGATTCGTGTGTGCATGATATGCTCCTGAGCTCTACATGAGTTTTGTTATCCATGTATTTTTGTGTTATGTGTGGTGACTAGCACAAGCTTGCAAAGTAGTGCATTCGTTAATGCTGATTTCAGGGACTTAGAGATTTCACTATGTCCTTGATCTGTTTTTATCAGTATGCCATATGTTGATGTTGTTTCCTAGTGATCCGTGCCTATTTTGAGGATGATCAGTAAGGATGTTTTGTTAACCTTATGGTGCTCTATCCATCCATGTCCTTGTTTGCAATTATGGAGCAGCGTAGCTTGAGTCAATCGAGCTCTACTTTTGCTATTTCGTGAATCCTGGCAGATTGTCTACTTGTTAGCGATTTTGCCGAGGATGTTGTTGTTGATCCGTGCATGCTATATTGTCGTTCTTGCCATTTCTAGCTTATATAATATGTATTTTTGATGGGTGTATGCTTAGAGTGTCATGCCTTGCTCTGTAGTGAGTGCATCGAGCTCGTAAACATGCCTACTCGTTAACATATTAGCATGCTCCAGTTTTTCTCCAAGTCTGAGATCTGATTATGTTTTTGCCATGTTCACATGCTTGCAATTGTATTTTCTGATCCCTTTTGGCTCAAGGTCACTAAGGGACTTTTGTTAAGATCTTTGAGTATCTCCATGCCATGCCTTGCTTTGCCATGTTAAATTCCTGTAGCTTATAGTTTTCATGCTCCAAAGTGTGCTACCTGATCTGAAAATCCAGGCTTGTGTTAATTTCACTAAGTCTGAAATCTGTTTATCGTTTGCACTTTTGCCATGCTTGTTTGAACCTGTTAATGGATGCATTGGCCGTATCTCAGTGTTCATCTTTTGTTAAGCCTTATGATAGGATCCCTGCCATGTATTTTGTTGCCATATTTGAGTGATGTAGCATGTTTAACTTGATGCATTTAGATGGCTACTTGCTATTTATCGCAGACCGGTGCCATATTTGTTTTGCTTGCCATTTCCAAACCGTGCCTCCGATTCCGGTGTTCTTTATATCGATTTCAACCGAAATCACCTCACCTTTCCAGTGGCGCACTTGGGTTTCCTTGTTGAGGCCAGGTTCAATCGTTCCTTGTCAAATCTTGCATATGCATCACATATCGCATTCCGCATAGCATACCATGTTTGCATCATGTTGTTCGAGCATTTGCACGTGGTTGATTGTGTTCCTTTTGCTTGTTTGTCTTGTTTGGGTAGAGCTGGGAGACGAGTTCGCTAACGAGGAGCTTGTTGAGTTTGCTTTCGAGGATCCAGTCAACTCTAACAACTTTGCAGGCAAGATGATCATACCCTCGAAATCACTTCTATCTTTGCTTGCTAGATGCTCGCTCTTTTGCTATGCCTATGCTATGATGCCTACCACTTGCTTATCATGCCTCCCAAATTGCCATGACAAACCTCTAACCCACCATGTCCTAGCAAATCGTTGATTGGCTATGTTATCGCTTTGCTCTGCCCCTCTTATAGCGTTGCTAGTTGTAGGTGAAGATTGGAGACCGTTCCTTGCTGGAACGTTGTTTATTGTTGGGATATCACTATATTATCTTGTTATCTTAATGCATCTATATACTTGGTAAAGGGTGGAAGGCTCGGCCTTTTGCCTAGTGTTTTGTTCCACTCTTGCCGCCCTAGTTTCCGTCATATCGGTGTTATGTTCCCGGATTTTGCGTTTCTTACAAGGTTGGGTGATAATGGGAACCCTTTGACAGTTCGCCTCGAATAAAACTCCTCCAGCAATGCCCAACCTTGGTTTTACCATTTTCCACCTAGCCTTTTTTCCCTTGGGTTTCGCGGACTCAAGGGTCATCTTTGTTTTAAACCCCCCGGGCATGTGCTTCTCTAAGCGTTGGTCCAACCCAGAGCACCGTGCGGGGCCGTCCCTTGGCAACTTGGGTTACGTTGGCTCCCGTACGCTTAGCTTATCCAGTGTGCCCTGAAAACGAGATATGTGCAGCTCCTATCGGGATTTTTCGGCACATTCGGGCGGTGTTGTTGGACTTATTTTACCATTGTCGAAGTTGTCTTGTAGAACCGGGATGCCGAGTCTGATCGGAATGTCTCAGGAGAAGGTTTATCCTTCGTTGACCATGAGAGCTTGTGATGGGCTCAGTTGGGACTCCCCTGCAGGGATTTGAACTTTCGAAAGCCGTGCCCGCGGTTATGGGCAGATGGGAATTGGTTAATGTCCGGTTGTAGATAACTTGAACCTTAATTTAATTAAAATGAATCAACTGTGTGTGTAACCGTGATGGTCTGTTCTCGGCGGAGTCCGGGAAGTGAACAAAGTGTTGGAGTAATGTTTGCCGTAGGTTGTTCTCTAGTTCTTCGTTCGTGCTTTGCCTTCTCTTCTCGCTCTCTTTTGCGAACAGGTTAGCCGCCATATATGCTAGTCGCTTGCTGCAGCTCCACATATTACCTTGTCTTACCTATAAGCTTAAATAGTCTTGATCACGAGGGTGCGAGATTGCTGAGTCCCCGTGGCTCACAGATTACTTCCAAACCAGATGCAGGGCCCGATGACTTCATTCCAGATGATGCGCTTGAGCTCAAGTGGGAGTTCGACGAAGACTCACGCCATTACTATGTGTCTTTCCCTGATGATCAGTAGTGGTGCCCAGTTGGGGCGATCGGGACCTTGTTGCTTGTTGGGGTTGATCTTTTATTTTGGTACCGTAGTCGGACCATGAGTGTATTGGATGATGTAATGTTATTTATGTACTTTGTCTGACGTGGCGAGTGTAAGCCAACTATGTACCTTTCCCCTTATTATCTATTTACATGGGTTGTTGTGAAGATTACCTTACTTGCGACATTGCTTTCAATGCGGTTATGCCTCTAAGTCGTGCTTCGACACGTAGGAGCTATAGCCGCATCGAGGGCGTTACAGGTAGTAAACGAAGGCCGCTTGGCAAGTCTCTGTCCAATCCGGAAATGTTTAACCCCCACAAACGAAAAGAGGTAGAAAGGTCCACCGGAGGAGATAGGAGCGCCGGAATGCAAAATGGACAACGGGGAAAATGCTCGGATGCATGAGACGAACACGTATGCAAATGCAATGCACATGATGACATGATATGAGATGCATGCCAAATGCAACAACACACGGAGACAAAAACCCGGACCTAAGGAAAATAAAATAACTTAGGCCGGAAACGGCAAGAGTTGGGATACATATAAGGTAAATTACATCCGGGGTGTTACACCGGGTCTCTTTCTCATCATATCAATCTCCATCACTTTATTATTTCTTTTATTTTTTACTTTTCCCTTTTACTTTTTACTTTGCATCTCTATACCAAAAATACCAAAAATATTATTATTCATCTCTATCAAATCTCACTTTCATAAGTGACCGTGAAGGGATTGACAACCCCTAAGCGTGTTGGTTGCGTTGAGCTATTGTTTCTGTGTAGGTACGAGGGACTTGCGCGTAGCCTCCTACTGGATTGATACCTTGGTTCTCAAAAACTGAGGGAAATACTTACGCTACTTTGCTGCATCATCCTCTCCTCTTCGGGGAAATCCAACGCAATGCTCAAGAGGTAGCAGTGACAGAAGGTTAAACCCCAGTTTATGCGCTATTCTGTAAGAGACCGATTGGATCGAAAAGTTTAATGCTATGGTTAGAATTTATTCTTAATATTTTTCTCGTAGTTGCGGATGCTTGTGGGAAGGTTAATCATTAGTAGGAGGTTTGTTCAAGTAAGAACATCACCTAAGCATCGGTCCACCCACATATCAAATTATCAAAGTAGCGAACACAAATCGAACCAACATGATGAAAGTGACTAGATGAAATTCCCGTGTACCCTCAAGAACGCTTTGCTTATTATAAGAGACAGTTTTGGCCTGTCCTTTGCCTCAAAAGGATTGGACTACCTTGCTGCACTTTTGTTGCTAATATCGTTACTTGCTCGTTACAAATTATCTTGCTATCAACCCACCCTGCTACTTACAATTTTAGCACTTCCAAACATCACCTTACTGCAAACTACTTGTCATTTCCTTCTGCTCCTCATTGGGTTCGACACTCTTACTTATCGAAAAGAGCTACAATTGATCCCCTATACTTCTGGGTCATCAGTACATTGCGCCCGCTGGCGCCCGCCTGGCCTATGTCATATGAACCGCGCGAGGTGCATCTTGCATAGATATCTCCGCTCCTCGGGAACCAGCCTGATCAGGTTGCCCCCCAAGGAGGTCTTGGTGCCATCCGCCTCACGAGGCTTGGCCCCTCGCAAGGGTCTTGTGCTGTTTTTCTCGAAGCTGGGCCATACCCGGTCATCGATGGAGCCACGCCATGGGCCACAAGCAGGCAAGTCTGGGCACCCCTAGTCCCGGGACACCAACACATGTCTGTTTCTAAGAGTACCCAATCACCATAGTTTTTCTTCATCAACATTGGACACCGTGTTGCACCAGACTCCTACACCACCTCCTATCACACTATTGTGGCCAACACACACCCACACTAAAGGATTAAAAGATGTTGACTACAGGGGGTGAATAGGTTACTGCAGATTTTTATCTTTCCTTGCAAATTTTGGGATGTGCAGATTGTTGTTACCAATTACTATTTAGCAGTACTTTTAGAGCATCTTTAATGTTGCAAGCCTAGTTATCAAAGTTTGATCGTTTACCCTTGAAGAGTTGTCCAAAAGCCTTATTGTTAGAGATAATCTCTTAGGGCACTAGAGACACAAGGCTGTTCATAGGGCATCTCCTTTACTTCGTGCCCCTTCAGGCAAGAAAACTTCTTACTTGTCCCTCGAAAGATTCCATTGAAGAAGGATAGCCTCTCAAAGGATAACTCAAATACATGTAAATATTTTTTATATAGTACAAAAAATGTATCCCTATTCATACAAGGCTAAATTCAATGAAGCAATGAAAGAGAAAAGGTTCACTTCAAACATATAAATGTTAATTGGTCTATTGGCAAGTCAATCACTTTCTAGGTGATAAGTTGCATATTGTACTACACACATGGACCGCATAGAAGCATCCATAGTATATGATCATGGAATCGCAAAAATTCCTAAAGAAAAATGGTGGGTTGTATATGATTTTTTTGTTTATGATGGATGGTGGGCCGATGATAAGTTCCATACACTTTCTTACTAAATTTGTTTTGAAATATGAAAATGGCTGGGTTAGATTTCTTTAGATGAGGTGAGAGGGGAAATTTATTTCATTAGATTTTCAGAAAGTTTACAGGTAAATACGAGAGATAATACATTGTCACATAGATGCATGTATAACATAATCTTTGATTACAATGTCACATAAAAGCATGCATAGTATATAATATGTTCTAAAATTATCACAACTGTTGTCACATATCCTAACTGTAACAAAATAATATAACTGTAACTGAAGCATCCATCGGATTATGGGTTCCAGAAAACCCTTGAGGTTTGAACACTGAGTGCGCACGAAGATCTCCTTCTCCCTAGCTCACTCTTGCAATGATCTCTAGGCCTAGCTCACCGAACCCAAGGAACAAGTGACGCAAGAGTTCATACTGGTTCGGGCCACCGTTATGGTGTAATACCCTACTCTAGTGTGGTGTGGTGGATTGCCTCGTGGGCTGAGGATGAACTAGTACAGTGGACGAACAGACTCCTGAGGAGAGGTATTCTTGAGCTCGATGAGTTGGTGTGCTTCAGGATGGTCCGAATGATCCGTCCCAACCTAAGCCGACCCCTGACTATGGTGGTGGCAAGCCCTATTTTTAAGGGATACAACTAGTACAAGTTATCCTGACAAAAGGTGGTCCTCGCGTGCCAAAGGCTCTGGTGGTGACGTTGTCATGGGCTCCACGGTGACCTCCATCCTGCCATCCTGCTGGTCTTGGTCTTGTTGCACCGATATGTAACCTTTGCCTGATGCCTTGGGACAGAGGCCAATTTTGAAGGGAGACAACTAGTACAAGTTATCCTGACCAAAGGTGGTCTTCGCCTGCCAAAGGCTCTGGTGGTGACGCCACTGTGGGCTCCGCGGTGACCTCCGTCCTGCTAGTCTTGGTCTTGTTGCACCGATATGGTAACCTTTGCCTGATGCCTTGGAACTCCTCGCCTGCACCTGCTTCCTTAGCACCAAAGAGGAAACTGGCACCCTGCACCTGCTGGTGCCCGCCTTGCCTTAGTCGTCACGACCCATGTCACGTGGACCTCGCGAGGTGCCCCTTGCATAGATTTCTCCGCTCCTCAGGAGATAGCCTAGCGAGGCCGCCACGGATGAGGTCTTGGTGTCGTCCGCCTCGTGAGGCTTGGCCCCTCGCGAGGGTCTTGAGTGGTTGCTGGTGAATATGGGCCGTACAAGGCCGTTGGTGGAGCCACACCCTGGGCCGTAGGCAGGCAAGTCTGGTTACCCCCGTTCCCAGGACACCGACAGTAGCCCCCAAGCCCAAGGCGCGCTCGGACTTGGCTTCGAGGCAAAGCCAAAGGGCAAGTGCAAAGCGCCGCGGGCCCCAATCGCCCGTGGCCTCGACTGACGCGTGGCGATTGATAAGTCGTGGGCGTCTCCACTTCCCCACGCCGCCTTGATATCCGCATGGCTAGGCGGCCACTGCTGCCTACACAACCCCACCTTCATTGTTGGCGGTACACTCCCCAACTCCTCCGTCTTCTCGAAAGCAGCGGTCTCCTCCTCTAGCCAGGCCGAGATCCAACCTTCTCCATTGCCATGGCACCAAGCCGGAAGAAGAAGGGAAAGAAGCCCCAAGCTTCAGCCGAAGCACCGCCGGCCTTCGATCCCGCCGTCGGGCGGTCGGTGGTGCTCAACCAGGAGACGATGGACAAGGTCGGCCCAACAATCGCCGCCGACTTCAATGAATGGGGGAAGATGGTGGCTTAGCCCGCATCCCGCGCCACGGTCGACAGGACAGCCACAGAGACCCCCATTCACCTTCCGCCCTCTGGGCTGGCCTGGTTCCCCTTTCTCCGCCTTCTTCAACGCCGTGCTGTCCCACTACCAAATCAATATGCTACATCCGGATCCCCAGTCCATCATCCTTCTCGCCGTCTTCACCTTTGTCTGTGAGGCCATGGTCGGCATTGCTCCCTCCATGGCCTTACTTCTCCACTTCTTCTCGTTGCATCTGACTGACCCTCGGCAGCGCTCCGGATGCTTGAGGTTCTAGGCCGTGGCCGCGACGGCTGGTTCAGGGATTGACTTCGAGCTTTCGCTGTCTGTGAGCGGGTTCCGGAGGCGGTGGGTGTTCATGGACGTCGTCATGCGCAACCCCCTGCTCTTGCTCCTGACGGCACCAGCTACTCCCAGCTCCGGCTGGGGGCATGAGAAGCTCACTGACCCGCGTCTTGCCCATGTCTAGCGCCGGCTAACGAGGCTCAAGGACCTCGGCATGAAGGCGCCCATGGTGGTGAAGGATTTCATCCGACGTCGCATTGCTCCTCTCCAGCGCCATTCTCGTTCAATGTGGACCTTCTCCGGCAGCATGGACCACATGAGGCTTCACGAACCTAGGCTTCCTCTTGAGGCGCAGCATACTGTGTTTGAGCTCCTGATGGGCGACCCATCACCAGCCGATATGCCAGAGGAGGGCTGCCTCTTGTACTGCTGCTTGAACATGGTGGCATTCATGAGGCAGATGCCCCCCTTCGACGAATGGGGGCTTCGCTCGGGCGGCCTCGAAGGGCCTTGTGAGAACCCCGTCTTCGTGGCCCCCTTGGTCGCCACCTGCGCAGTGCCTGCCCCAGAAGTGGGCGCAGGGGGGCGGTCGCTGCCGAACACCAGCAGTGCGGCCGCTGAGGAACCGGTGCCGCTCGGGGCTCCTGGATCATCGTTAGCTGGGGCTGCAGAGGGCCATCCCTTGGAAGCGGCAGCGGGAGCGATGCAGTCCGACACTCCTGAGGTTGGAGCCCCCGAAGCCCTAGCGAGCCGCCATGAGGCGGGGACTGGGGACTCCGCGCGGCCTAGTGCTCCTGAGGTCGCCTCCTCAGGAGCCACACTAGGCATGCCCGACATAGGAGACCGCATCCAGGGTTTCGGCCGGCTCTGTCCGAACTTCAAAGCGCTCCGCAAGAGGAAGGGGTCTTCAAGCTGTAGTGGTGATGCATTCCAGCCATTGAAGCAGAGGAAGTACATGGCTTGAGCGCGGCTTCTCCTCCTGACTGCAGTTCCTTGTGGACCCTTCTGCCAAGGCGACGGAGTCTCCCGAGAAGCAACATCCGCCTGCTTCAAGCCCTCCGCTGACCTTGAGCGCCCCGTGTTGGCCTACCGTGCATGGCGTGGGGCCTGCTGAGGAAGTGGACGCGCCGGCCTGGTATCTCGACCCTGCGCTCTTGTCATTCCTCCTCCGAGGTCTTGCCTGGGGCGCAAAGGGCGTGCCGAGGGCCCCGCCATTAGTCATTGCCTACGGCTGGACAACCTTGGCGCTGGCCTCATCTTCTAGCGACGAGGCTCTGCCCCGCCGGTCCTTCGCCGAGGTCCATAGGGCGGCCAGAAAGGCGCCGGCCTCCAACCCCCTGCGGGGAGCAAGCGAGCCGCTTCGAACTTCTTCGATGACCCCTAGTGTCGAGAACGGTCCTGAACGCGCATTTGAACTTGCACGCCAGCGCGGTGTCGTCCGTCATGAGCTCTTCCGGGAGGCGATGGGCGCGCTGAGCCGGCTTGGGGAAGAGCTTGTGGATGCTGACACCCATCTTGAGACTGAATGCCTTTGGCTGGCGGACGAGTGGGACTAGCTGAGGGTAGCCATCGACCTCGGGTGTCTCCAGTGTGACCGCGCCGTCGTGCTGGCTTAGGCATCCCTCGCTACCTCATGCAAAGCCAGCGCCTGAGCCTTGGAGGAGGCGAGGGAGGCTGACCGCCACCGCGAGGCCGCAGAAAAGCGCGAAGGGGAGCTCTGGGCTCTTAACGCCTCCCTGGAGCACCAGGTTGAGGCGCGCAGGGCTGCCTTGGCGTCGATGAAGGGATCACCTACTGAAGAGGAAGAGGTCTTGAAGCGCGGGGAGGCGCTGATGCTGGTGGCCACGGAGCGCAGCCTCAAGTTTGAGCAATTGGAGACGAGGGAGCACCAAGTCACCCAGGCGGAGGATGCTGCCAGCGCGCGTGAGGCCAGGATCCAGGAGGAAGTCGGCCGTAGGGTGGCAGAGGCTCATGCGGACCTCGCCAATAGATACGACGTGAAGCTGAAGCTCGTGGGAGCTGAAGCCGAGGGCAGAACCACTGCCCTCAGGTCAAGGATGGAGGAAGCGGAGCAGCGCGAGAAGGCCTCTGCAGCGGCCCTGATCTCCCTCCAGGCCAAATTGGCCTCCGCCCGTGCCGAACTGCTCCCGCTTTAGCGGCGGGTTACCGATGCTGAGTCCCTCGCGCAGCAGAGCAGGGAGTAAGCGCTCCGCCGGTAGACGTTGCAGCGCGATCAAACTCCCATGCTGCGGGCCCTCGGAGCAAGGGACAACTAGGCGTTGGGCGCCATCTGTGACAAACACGCCCCTCACCCCCACGCAGAAGACTACGCCAGCCACCTCCGCTTCTTCACCAATGTCGTGACATGCCTGGGGGACCGAGGTAAGAGGGCCCACGAGCTTGTCGAAGAGAGGCGCCGAGGGCTCCTTGGGCGTGCGTTCTCCCACATTTTCAGCCATCTCTAGAACATCCATCCCAATTTTGACTACAACGCCGCCATTGCCCTAGTGCCCGGGGCCATCCGGGACAACCTGGCGCACTGGATGGACGATAATGTGGATGCTCTGGTCAGGGCCTTCGCTTCCGAGGATGATGGGGTGGTGTTCATGGCGGATGAAGGTGGCGTGGTCGATGATGGTGAAGACGATGCCAGCGACAGCGCCGGCAGCATGTCTGGGAGTGATCCAAAAGACGCTGCGAGCGACGTGTCTGATTGAGCCAGCGCTCCTTTGCTTTGAACCTGCACGCAAAAGCTCGGGCACGACCCCTCAAGGTGTACGAGTTTTTGGGGGGGGGAGCCCCTCATGTAATCAGTCTATTGTCCTATTCCTTAAGCCAGACTTGAAATGTGCTTTTGCGAGCCCGCGAGCTCCTCTATGGCTTACTATAGTAACTTACCTCAATCCAGGTCGGCCTCGAGCTGGTTTTGCAGTTTCCAATGTGTATTCCTCACGAGGGGAGTTCTTCGCAGACTCGCGAGGTTTCGGGCTTCTTAAGAGCCTGTCGGCCCGCCCGAGAGGGCCTCGCAAGAAAGGAGCGACAGACCGCGGCAAGTCGTGCGCGTAGTGCGCATACTACGCCTAGCCCCCATTCGCGAGGTGCTTGCAGGGAAAGGGGTAGCAGGCGCGAGCCTCGAAGCAAGGCACCAAACCAGAAAACTCAGAAAATCAACACAAACAAGAGAAGACGCCCCCCGCGTTTGCAAATGAAAATGCGACTTCGAGTTCAAATCCAAAAGGTGGTAAGCCGAGCTACAAAAAAGGGGTTGAAAGCAAATGGCCGCGTCGGCACCTAGCTAGTCTTCTCGTCTTCCCACCAGCGGGGAGCTAAGTGCTTTCACTGGCTGTGAGCATAGTCATTGGGGGACAGTGTCAACGGCCAGTGCGGAGCATGGTGCTTCCACTAGGACGTGGGTGGGAGCCCCCGAGGACCGAGGGCGGCACTCCGGAAACTTTGGGGCGTGTACAGCCCCACTCATTATTACATGAGAGTGTCACTAGCGGAGACCTTCATAGGCACAAGCCTTACTTCATATCACCAGGCGAGGGCCCCGCCCAGCGCGATCCTCGACCACCACTGGGGCGTCCAGAAACCAGGACGAGACCAAGGGGCAAAGAGGACGTCGGCGGCGCCCCCGACGACCACAGGTCCTCTGCTGGGAGGGAAAGGCTCACCGGCATGTGACGCAGGGGAGGGCCTAGCTCCGGGCCTCTCCCACGCGGCCCCCAGAGCGTCGCTCCTGCCGCTGGTTGGGCCACTATCCTGAGGTCTCTAACTGGAGCTGCAACCCGGTTCTCCTGCTGTTCGGGGTTAGCGTAAGCTTGCTCTTGAGATATTGACCGTACCTCACTATCATCATCGCTGATGGGGTCGGCGAAGCCTCCAGGCAGCTCGGGGAAGCCCTGTGCTTCTGGCCCTCTAGCCGCCCATCCCAGTCCGGGGAACGGATTGGGGCCTTGCCCCGGCAAGTATTCCGGGTTCACCATGCGGGGCGCGTAGGCGTCCGTGGCCGCCTCACCAGAGCCGCCACCAAGGTACCCCATGCATCGTGCTGCCAGTCGAGGCACTTGGCCCTGGTGGCTGCCATGTGGCATCCTGGCGCATCCTTGTGGCGGGCTGTCGGTGCTTGTTCCTCCTAGCGATGGTGCGGCCATGGCCAGAAGGCTCGCGCTAGGTCCTGCACCAGTGCCGCTGGGTCCCCCTGACGCCCCAGGGGGCGCGTGGGCTCGCCCAGGCCTCGCACGCGCTTCCTCCACGACCTGGGATGTGGTCAAGGAGCAAAAAGGCGGCATCCAGTAGCTCGACGACTCGCTCCAGTAGTGCATCGCGGCCGCTATCCGCCAACCTGCACCGCAGCAGCTCCGGTGCCATGATGAGCACGGCTCGCATGTTGGCCTACTCCCGCCGGGTGTGTGGTGCCGTCGCTGCAGCGTAACCTGAGGATCACGCGGCTTCACATGCGCGCCATGGCACGAGCGCGGATGGCGCCGGCCCGCGCTGCCCGCGCCCACGAGTGTTAGGCGACGTGCGGGCCGCCAGGAGCATGGAGTTGAGGTCTTGTGGTGCAAATGGCGGTGCCCGGGCAGGCCAGGCCGCCCAGTGGTCGGATTGGGTCCTCGGGCCGTCAGACATTGGAGTCGCAGGGCGATGGCGAGTCGGTCGACGGCGAAGAAAGCTTCGGTGCACCCCTACCTGGCGCGCCAAATGTCGGATTGTGGGTTCCGGCAAACCCTTGAGGATCGAACACTAGGGTGCGCATGAAGATCTCTTTCTCCCGAGCTCATTCTCGCAATGAGCTCTAGGCCTAGCTCGCCGAACCCATGGAACAAGTGACACGAGAGTTCATAGTGGTCCGGGCCACTATTGTGGTGTAATACCCTACTCCAGTGTGGTGTGGTGGATTGCCTCGTGGGCTGAGGATGAACTAGTATGGTGGACGAACAGCCTCCTGAGAAGAGGTGTTATTGAGCTTGATGAGCTGGTGTCCTTCAGGATGGCCCGAATGATCCGTCCCAACCTGAGTCGATCCCTTACTATGGTGGTGGCTAGCCCTATTTATAGAGGCGATGGTCCTCTTCCCAAATGTTTAGGCAGGAAGGAATCCCACAACGGCCAATTTTGAAGGGATACAACTAGTACAAGTTATCCTGACAAAAGGTGGGCTTCGCCTGCCAAAGGCTCTGGTGGTGACGCCATCGTGGGCTCCGTAGTGACCTCCTTCATGTCGTCCTGCTGGTCTTGGTCTTGTTCCACCGGTATGGTAACCTTTTCCTGATGCCTCGGGACTCCTCGCCTGCACCTGCTTCCTTACCACCAAAGAGGAAACTGGCACCCTACGCCCGATGGCGCCCACCTGGCCTTGGTCGTCATGGCTCATGTCACGCGGACCTCGCGAGGTGCCCCTTGCATAGATATCTCCGCTCCTCAGGAGCCAGCCTAGCGAGGCCGCCCCGGAGGAGGTCTTGGTGTTGTCCGCCTCGCGAGGCTCGGCCCCTTGCGAGGATCTTGAGTGGTTGCTGGTGAAGATGGGCCATACCAGGCCGTTGGTCGAGCCACGCCCTATGCCGCAGGCAAGTCAAGTCTGGGTACCCCCGTTCCCAGGATGCCAATAGTAGCCCCTGGGCCCAAGGTGCGCTTGGACTTGGCTCTGAGGCGAAGCCAAAGGGCAAGTGCGAAGCGCCGCGGGCCCCAATCGCCTGCAGCCTCAATTGACGCATGGCGATTGATAGGTTGTGGGTGTCTCTACTTCCCCATGCTGCCTTGATATCCGCATGGCTAAGCGGCCACCGCTGCCTGCACAACCCCACCTTCATTGCTGGCGGTGTACTCCCCAACTCCTCCATCTTCTCGAAAGCAGCGGTCTCCTCCTCCTACCAGGCCAGGATCCAACCTTCTCCATCGCTATGGCGCCGAGCCGGAAGAAGGGAAAGAAGAAGCCCCGGGCTTTAGTCGAAGCACCGCTCGGAGCTCAACACGGTGGCCAGTGCCATGATCGAAGAACAAGGCAGTGCATGCCGGGTCAAGAAGCACAAAAGGAGAAAGAAAGCCGGTTGTAGGGCAGATCAACCCAGTCACTACAAAAACCACTACTACCTAGTCTACGGCCATGCACGACAGCGCTGGAGACCCGGCGTCCGATGGTGGGGCAGACAATACGATACCAGAAATATCTGGACGGATGCAAGAGAGCACCACTCGGGATGGCGTGCGTGCGGTGATACTTCTTCAATGTATTGTTCCATGCTATTATATTATCTGTTTTGGATGTTTTATATGCATTAATATGCTATTTTATATTATTTTTGGGACTAACTTATTAACCTAGTGTCCAGTGCAAGTTGCAATTTTTTCCTTGTTTTTGGCTTATACAGAAAATCAATACCAAATGGAGTCCAAATGGAATAAAACTTTATGATGATTTTTCTTGGACTAGGAGAAACATATGAAGCTTCGGGAGGAGGCCAGAAGACCTACGATGAGGCCAGAATCCCTAGGGGCGTGCCCCTAGGTTTGTGAGCCCCCCGGAGACCTTCCAACACTAACTCCACCACTATAAATTCTCGAATATTCCCCTTATGTCAGAGGGCACACCAAAAATACTTTTCCACCGTCGCAAGCTTCTATTCTCATGAGATCCCATCTTGGGGCCTTTTCCGGCACTCTGTTGGAGGGGGATTCGATCATGGAGGGCCTCTATATCAACCTTGCTACCCTTCCGATGAAGCGTGGGTAGTTTACCACAGACCTAAGGGTACATAGCTAGTAGCTAGATGTCTTCTCTCATTCTGTGTCTCTCTCTCTCTCTCTCTCTCTGATCTTCAATACAATGTTCTCCTCGATGTTCTTGGAGATCTATTCGATGTAATCTTCTTTTGCGGTGCATTTGTTGAGATCTGATGAATTGTGGATTTATGATCAGATTATCTATTAATATTTGAGTCTTCTCTGAACTCTATTATGCATGATTGAGATAGCTTAGTATTCCTATTCGATCTACGATTTGGTTTGTCCTACTAGATTGGTTTTTTCTTGCAATGGGAGAGGTGATTTGTGATGTGTTCAATCTTGTAGTGTGTTCACCCAGTGACAGTAGGGGCAGCGAGGCAAGTATTGTATTGTTGCCATTAAGGATAAAAAGATGGGGTTTATCATATTGTTTGAGTTTATCCCTCTACATCATGTCATCTTGCTTAAGGCATTACTCTGTTCTTATGAATGTAATACTCTAGATGTAGGGATGAGTCGTTCAATGTGTGGAGTAATAGTAGTAGATGCAGGCAGGAATTGGTCTACTTGTCACGGACATGATGCCTATATTCATGATCATTGCCTTAGATATCGTCATAACTTTGCGCTTTTCTATTAATTGCTGAATAGTAATTTGTTTACCAACCGTATGCTAAAAATACCTTGTTGCAAATTATTTATATTTACTTTATTTTGCCTTTTAATTATCTTTTATATCTATCTCTATTAGATCTCACTCTTGTAAGTGACCGTGAAGGGATTGACAACCCGTTTTTCGCGTTGAGTGTAAGTGCTTGTTAGTTTGTGCAGGTGCATTTGTTGGGGATTTGCTTGTGCCTCCTACTTGATTGACACATTGGTTCTTAACTGAGGGAAATACTTATATCTACTTTGTTGCATCACCCTTTCCTCTTCAAGGTAAAAATCAACGCAAGCTTGAGAAGTAGCATGCGGCCATCTCGAGTTGGTGCAATCACGCCAATTGGTCACGGGGACATCAGCAAGGGCACCTTCGACACAGATAAGCGACGGGTGAGGGAGTCCTGGATTAGGGGGTCCTCGGGTGTCTAGGCTATTTGATATGGGTCAGACTGATGGGACGTGAAGATACAAGCAGAAGACTTTCCCCCATGTCCGGTTTGGACTCCTATATGCATGGACGGCAAGATTGTTGTCCGGATATGTTATTTCCTCCCCTCACAAATCGACTCTATACAACCCTAGGCCCCTCCGATGTGTATATAAACCATAGGATTTAGTCCCTAGAGGATATCAGAATTATCATAGGCTAGACAGCTAGGGTTTAGCCATTATGATCTCGTGGTAGATCAACTCTTGTAACCCCTATACTCGTTGAATACAATCAAGCTGGACGTAGGGTTTTACCTCCTTTAAGAGGGCTCGAACCTGGGTAAACATTGTGTCCCTTCATCCCTTATTACCATTGATCCTCAGACGCATAGCTTGGGACCCCCTACCCAAGATCTATTGGTTTTGACACCGACATTGGTGCTTTCATTGAGAGTTCCATTGTGTTGTCGATAGAAGGATCAATGACTCGCATTGTCATCAATGACGATATCACTTTTGTAAGGAGCCTAACTTTAGGACAGGTCCTCCAGCTCGACGGTCTCACCGTGGGCACCCACACGGCCATCAATCCAACGGTGCCCCTCGCAATCGCCAAACATCGCCTCCACATCAGTCTCGAAGACTCCAAAAAGATGGATCCGGCAGACATCTCATCCTTGAAAGAGCTGCTAGATCGCATCGCCGCCCTAGGGATTTCAACAAATTATGATCAGATCGGGCTTAAACCTGACCAGAGGGAAATCAATCTCCCACCGATCACTCACCTAGTGGCTGTCGTCGAGGAATGAGACAAGAACACTTCTTCCCCTAAGTTAAAAACTAGTTATGTTCGGATCTCCGAACCCACTGAACCGGATACTCTTCCTCCTGAGGAGGTCCCATGTCCCCCAAGCTCAGGGTCGCACTTAGGGTCCGGGGAGCACTTAGATCTTCCCAGACCCGAATCGGTGACCTCGGAGATGGTACAAGCTCCAAACACAATTTTGGGTCGGGATTCAAGTTTCAGCCCACCCGCCCACTACAATCAATACTCTCCAAGAAATTCAGGCCCTCCAGACATATACAACCTGATGTATGTACAACAGCAACCTCAGGAGACGGTCCATCACTTTTGGGCCAGGTTTCTACTTGTTAAAAACAAGATTAAAGATCGCTGCGATGACGATGCGGTCTCGGTTTTTCATCACAATTGCACCAATGAGGGAATTTGGAATGCCCTCGACCGTTGTCGCATACAAAACTTCACGAAGCTATCACACGTAGTACGGAAGTACTGCGTGATGGAAAGCACATGGAAGGCCCAAAAAACCCAATTGGAACATGCTGCCTTTAAGAAGTGCACTGCCCGGGAAAAACGGATACACCCTTTCAAGGCATCCAATCATAAGCCCGTCGGCAAGAAAAACAATCCCTTTGCGGGACACAGGTCCGTTCTTGACGAACTCCTAGACAAACCTTATCAGATACATGCAACGCCGAGCACCAAACCAACTCACAGCCTTCGGCCATGCTGGGTACTCCGGCAGGTGGCTAAAAGCGGCGGGCTATCCTCGCCACCACTACTCTAAAGAAATATTCTCCGGAGGATGACGATCTCAACGTCTTCATGGTCTTCAATACCTTCTCTTCAAATAATCGGTGCAAAAGGTCACTCTATGACCTCGCCGAAATTAACCAAGTAGCCGTAATGATGCCATGGAACGACACGGCAATAACTTTCACCGCTAACGACGAACCAAGGACCCGAAAAGTCCGAGCACCCGCCGCCTTGGACTTAAACCGAATTGTCAACGGCTTCCGACTTACCAAAGTGCTCATGGAGAGCAGTAGTGGGCTCAACCTCATCTACGAGGACACTCTCGACAAAATGCATATTGACAAAGGCACGCATCGAGCAAAACAATACCACCTTTCAAGGCATCATCTCCAGTCGAGAAGCACGATGTTCGGGGAAAAACAAACTTGATGTAGTATGCGGCATGCCTAAGAATTATAGGTCCGAAGAGTAGCTCTTCCACGTGGCCCCTTCAACAGCAGATATCACGCCCTTTTGGGGCGGGACGCCTTCTCATGCTTCCAAGCCATACCCCATTACAGATATATGAAGCTAAAAATGTCGGGCCCCAATGGAATAATTGCAGTTACAAGTGATCCGAACAAAGCACTCCGCGCTGAAAACAAAACCGCATCCTTGGCCCCCGAGGCACTATCTGAAGACCTTGTGGCCGAAGAACTAACCACCATGCGATCCTCAGTGGACAAATATGATGCAATCCTCGATAAGAGGCCCAAATCTACCTCTTTTAAACCTGCAGATGAAATAGTTAAATTTCAGGTGCACCTGACGGATCCTAACAAAAAAGCATCCATTGGTGCAGAGCTGGATCCGACTGTCGATGCCGTCCTATGAGCGTTCCTGCGCGAAAATTGGGATATCTTTGCATGGCATCCTACGTACATGCACGGGATCCCATGCAGATTAGCCGAATATAGCCTCAACATAATCAAGGGGTTCAAACCAGTCAAGCAAACACTACAGCAATTTTCGGAACCCAAACGACAAGCTATGGGGGAGGGGCTAGCTAAACTACTCGAGGTCGGGTTCATCAGAGAAATCAAACACCCAGATGGTGTCGCGGGAAACCACGGCCACCTATGGGACCAGGAGGTCCCTTGCTGGTTCAGCAAGGGGACGACACGTTGCACAAAGAGCAGACGAGCGTGGGGCAGCACGGCAGAGATCAAACAGGTAATTTACCCAGGTTCAAGCCACCGTGAGGCGTAAAACCATACTCCTACTTTGGTGGATAGATGGTGGAAAAGGTGGTGTCGAGCGTAGTACACTTGCCCGGCAGGGGTCGCCTTGGGGAAGCAGCGACTATGCGTGTATGGGGGTATGAGTTATCCAACCTTGTAACCATTTCTATGGTTGCCATGGGCCTCCTTTTATAGATCAATGGGTAACCACGGTGGAGAAGTAGTCATTACGCACTGATAAGATAGCAAACAGTGCTATCATACCACTTTGCGGCTTGACACCATAGTGATCGACGACATGGGTCGTGGTAGAGTGCTTGGTGAGGTGGTTTTGCCTCCGTGAGCTTCAGTAGGCCCTGCTGGGGTGCTTTGGTTGTCCGCTTCTGGAGGTGGCCTCGCCCCTTGCCGGGCTCACCTGCCCGGCAAGAGAGGCTTTTCTCTTAACGGTATCATGCTTCCTTCACTACAAAAAAGGACACATCCGTGACATTTTGGGTTGAACGGATTTTTTTTCTGTCATGCTTATGACACTTCTATGACGATAATTGTGACAAAATCTGGTATCATCATAGGTGTGGTGGGCTCCTACTTCTATGACAAAAAACCATGACAAAAAATGGGCTTTTCATCCTGGGCGGACCGAAGACGCATCTTCATGACATTCTTTGGGCCATCCATGACGGAAAAAACCGTGGTAGAAGCTAGGGCGATGAAAATATCGGGGAGTTCCCGGTTACGGTGGGTGGTCCGACCGAGCGATGCATGGAGGTTTGCGTGTTTCTCTCGTACACGTACGCGCGTGTGCGTGAGGCATTGCGCTCTAACTGAACCCGAGTGAGGCATTGGGCTCTAACCAAACCCGAGCGATTGCACTAGCTACGTTACTGAACCCCGATCTATCCCTTGCTGTTAACTGAACCGTAGTGATTCCTTTGCTACTGCTGCTAACTGAAGCCGATCGATTCTACCTCTTGATGAACAGTGAGCGTTGTTGGGGGGGTTGGATGAACAGTTCCCAGTGGGGGGTTGGATGAATAGGACCCCGTGGTAGTAGAGGCCGTTGTCGCTGGATGAACAGGACCCCGATCGAGCTGGTTGGGGGTGGATGAACAGGACCCCATGGAGGGCTGGTTGAACAATAGCTGGTGGACGGCTGGATGAACAGTAGCCCATGGAGGGGTGGTTGAACAGGACCTCGTGGAGAGGGCTGGTTGAACAGTAGCCAGTGGAGGAGCGGTGGAGGCTGGATGAACAGTCGTAGGTGGAGGCTGGAGGAGGTCGATGGTGGATGAGAAGTAGCCCCTTGAGGCTGCAGGAGGTCAACGGTGGAGATGACCAGTATCCCGTGGAGTCCTGATTTGTGGTACGCCACACCCCTCCCGATGAACAGGACCCACATTTCGACCGTAGCGCTCCAACACAAGTCCGTTTCCTCCGTTTTGCAGTACGCCACGCCCCTCCCGATCAACAGGACCCTGTTTCGACCGTAGGAAGTCCAAGAGAAGTATGTTTCCTCTGATTTCCGGTACACCAGACCCCTCCCGATGAACAGGATCATGTTTCAACTGTGGTCGGTCGAACACAAGGTTGTTTCCTCTGTTCTGTGGTACGCCAGGACTCATTTCGATTGGCTGATCTGTCCAAGCTGGTTGGCTCCCGAAGAAGACAACGATGCAATTTCTCTGTTCCGACCCAGCCATGTACATGAGCCCTGGCCATACGTATGCACGAGTAGGCGTTAGAGACTTCCCCCATATGTACTATGTGGCAGTATTTACTTTCTTGCACCACGGCTGTACGTATGTGTACATGCTACGTGCGCGCCTCTACTACGACACGTGTGCGCGTCTACTATGACACATGCCCTTCCTTACATGGCCACGGTTCATCGCTGCAGCCTGTAGACAGATTGATTGTATGTACGTACACGTTCGCGACCAGAATGACAATGCTATGTATGCTTCAACTGGGTGGGTCCTGACTGTCAGGCACTTCCTTGCATGCGAAGATGTAGTTGGTGGGTCCCAGCAGTCAGGGGGGGATTTTTTTTCGTGAAATACGGTGGCCCGTCCGGTGGGTCCCTACTGTTAGGTGGAGAATCATTATTTTTTGTGTAATAAGGAGGCACTTCCTTGCTGCGGCCGTGGACCCATCTGTCAGCCTCTCCACGTACAGTACTCTTCCGATGGAAGTCATTCGTTGACCACATTCAACACGCCACGCCGAGAGCACCAAGGTGGTGGATGACGGCGAGGCCTAGGAAGGGGACGATGCGGAGCTGGGAAAGACGCGGCAGCGAATGCCCACGCGGAGAGGAGTACGAGGGTTCAGTGGTTCGTCTGTGGTGTGAGGCTGTCGTCGCCGCAGAATAACATGGGGTGTGGGTGAGTAGAGGGATGGACTGGCCAGCGGTGGGAGTAGTAGGGGGTGGTGAGGTCTCCATGATAGCACAGCCGGCCACGGGAGGTAGGAGCATGCAGCACGACCGGTGCTGGTTTGGGCGGCTGGAGCAAGAAGACCAGAGGTTGAAGAAGCACTACGACCGTTGGATGGACATCGTATGGTCACTGGAGCTACAATCGTTGATATTGACTAAGTTGACAAAGCCCTCCATCCCCGTCAACTTAGTAGGCCCACAAGTCAGCCTCCCACAATGGTGGGTCATAGCAAGCAGGGGGGTATTCATTGTTTTGCGTAATAAGGAGGCACTTCCTTGCGTGCAAAGATATAGCTGGTGGGTTTGAGCTGTCAGCGGGAATATTCATACTTTTTGGCGTAATAAGGAGGTACTTGCTTGCATCCGGCCATGGACCATGTGGGTCCCAACTGTCAGCCTCTCCATATACATCCCTCTTCCGATGTTGTCGTTTGTTGACAACGTTGACCACGCCGTGCCGAGAACACCAACGCGATGGACGATGGCGAGACCCAGGAAGGGAATGACCCGGAGGCGGCGAAGCCACAACAGTGGAGGGATGTGGGTGAGTAGAGTGATGGTCTGGCTATTGGTGGGAGTAGTAGGGGGTGGTGAGGCCTGCGCGGCAGCATAGCCGACCACGGGAGGCGGGAGCAGGCGGTCTCGTCGATGCTGGATTTGGCGGGTGGAGCAAGAAGATCAGAGATTGAAGAAACACGACGGCCGTTGGATTGACATCCAACAGATACGTCTGCTAGAATCGTTTGTTGAAGTATATAATAAGTAAAAAAGTCCCGCATATGCGTCTACTTAATAGGCCCACAAGTCAGACCATTCCCTATTTTCTTAATAATTTATATATAGCTCATTGCAACTTCTTATGCAACTTATTGCAGTCCATTTTTTCTTTTGGCCAGGGCCAGGTTTAAAAATTTAAAGGAAACTTCGCATATTTCTGTGGGTTCCAAACTATTTTTAATACCATAATGTCGAGCCAGATTTAAAGTAATTTGAAGATATATTTAAATTAGGTTAAAGCCCAGTGAAATTGGAATCTGAAAATGTAAAAAATCAGAAATTATAAAGTAATTGCCAATTTGTCATCGATTTTTATATTTACAGCCCATTTCATATTACTTTCAAGATTTGCAGGCGTCTTGAAAGAGTTGCAGCCCACAAGGGCGTAGAAAAATAAGTAGGCCTAGATTGGGTATTCTTCAGGAAAAAAACCGGGCTCATTTTCACAAAGAAAAAATCGCTGGGCTGCTCATGTGGTGAACATAAAATATAAGCCTGGCTAGACGGGCCATAGCCCAGTTGAAACCCTGCTCCGTCTCAACAAGAACAAAAAAATATTGCTCGAGTAACTACGTCCCAGGTGTTAGCCGATCTTGTGTTGTTCTCTTGTCTATTGACTATATACGCTGACAATGTCATGGGTCCCAGATGTCAGGAAACCACTAGGAGGAAGCATTTTCTTTTTCCGTACGCTGACAATGGAGTATATATAACAAACAATGAGGAACTTCCTTGCGTCCGGCCATGGACATGGTGGGCCCCTACTGTCATCCTCTCCACGTACAGTCCTCTGTAGATTCCTCATGTTTGTTGACCATGTTGACAACGCGAGAAGGCGGCGCCACGGCGAGCGCACCAAAGCACGCAGAGGGCTCGGATGTCGGCGTTAACGATTTAGGAGATGGTGGGGCGGTGATGCGTGCGCTGAGGCGCAGCTAGCCATGGGAGGCAGAAGCAGGCGGACCCGCTGGTGCTGGTTTGGTTTTGGAGGCTGTAGGAAGACAGGACCGAAGAAACATGACATAATTTAAAAGCAGCAAGAGTACTTAACAACCTTAACTGAAACCAGCAGGGGCACTAAACAACCATAGTTGAAAGCAGTATGAGTACTTATACAGGTTCAACCATACAAAGCATACCTTGAACAGTGCTACTTTGCCTACAGTTAACCAAGGGCGAGGCCGCCAAGCCCCAGGACAAAGCCCAGGTGCCACCCCGCGCGTCCACAACCTTTTGAAAGCAGCTTCATCTTGCAATGTGGTCAATAAACGGGATATTCGCTTTAGAGCCATGGAAAAGCAGGAACATAATCTTCTATCCTATTCTCCAAGATGGACGGGCTTTCATTATTTGAGACCACCCATGAATTATTATCTTTTCACCTCCAAGGGGAATGCAGTAGGTCGACATAAACATCATGTTGTGACCAAGCGCAAGTCTGACCCGACCATGGTCAGGCATCTATATAGGAACAATAGAACTGGCCAGTTTCTGTTTCAAGAAGATCACAACTGTAAAACTGCGTATAAGCAAGAGTTTATGAACAACATATATAACAGAAAACAGCTGATACCATAAGTTTCTTGACACAGTTGGACATGTTCAACAAGTGCAGCAGTGGCACACATATCCCACATGGCCTTCCACCATTGAAACGCCCCACAAGGACCTCAAGATGATCAATAAAGTGTAGGAACTTGTGGATGTCATCCTAGTCAACTTCAGTGCCATCAGTGACAGTTGAGTTCTTATAGAATAACAAACGAGTAGCCTGCTTAACTCTGAAAAAACCTACATGTGGCACCAATTACAAGAAAATATTAGTTAGAAGTAGCATCTTCGTGAGAGATTCGTTGCTACTTCTAAAGTTAAATTGTGATTAGTTAGACAGAATAGGTGGATTAAGAAGTAATCGAGGCAACAAGCAAGAACCAGATACAAAACTAACATGGATGAACAATTGGAATCATGTCGGGGTGGAAGATCGCAGTGAAGATGAGGCCAGTTTCTACTATATCCATCAACATTCGTACACCAATTTTCAGTCCATAACACTTGAGAAAGTTTATCCAAGTTCGGCCATAAAAAAGAAGCGATCTTCTTGGTTCATGAACCCAACACGGAACATATATCCATGGCTTGTCTTCATTGTGACCATTAAACTGGTGTATTCAGTTATGGCAAGGCCGAGCATCTTGAGTACATGTGTTCTGGCAGAGCAATGAATGCTCTGTAGGAAAAATAATATGAGAACACGATGTATTCCCTATCGGAATCTAGAAATAATTTCCTCCTTCACGTCAGTGTTGACCATCGTACTAGTACCTTTCATCCAAATATAGCAATCAAAATTTCCAAATTAGTCGACAGCATGTTCAAAAAAACCCACCCTCCCGAGTAGAAAAGATGATTCTTGGAACATACTATGTGTGTGTTAAAATCATGTGTTGGGATGAGAAGGAACAAGTGTGGCGTCTCACCAAGGGCCTGGAAACCTGTAGGGTCCTCGCACTTCGGATACTGCAAATGAAACAAACTAGATTCAGTCGGAAGAAAAATGCATCAAGTGCGGCGGCTGCCATCCTAGGACTACCCGCGTCCAAGGGACTTGGATTTATCGGGGATGGATGAAGAACTCGTACTTGGTTCTCCATGAGAAAACCCTATGCAATCGCCGAGAGGGGGTTTTCTCTGAACAAGCAGACGAGGGAGAAGGGGATTTAGGCCCAGTGAAATATTGCCGCTTCGTCCATCTAGCTTACTACTAAAGCTGGAAAGGTGGGGGTTTTTGTGACTTGACGGCTCATTGGGCATTACCGCGGCGCTACGACCGGGGTGTGTCTACAATGCAGTTGTGCACTCTAATTTGGTGCATATGGCACGTGGACCCCGTTGCCAGATGCCCCACATATCAATGAAAGGAAGTAGAAAGACAGGAGTAACTAGTTACACATAAATATATTTTTGATAGAGAGATACTCCCGCTGTAAAGAAATATAAAAGTCTTTTATATCACAACTTTATACATAAGAAAAATCAAGGGGAATATATATAACATATGTAATTATAAAAACAGAGTTTTTTTAACATAGTATAGACGAGTTGGTGATGATGGTGTGCCTGCCATCCTGCAATATAGGTCGTCCGATTTATATCTAACGGATAGGAAGAAAACTAAGGCAATTTTGCAAAAAGGTACCCACACACCTCTCCACATTTGCAAATAAGGTCTTCCCTCGTTCATCCTTTTCTCTCACAAGATAAAATACTTATAAAAATGCATCTTGATGTTACATGCAACACACGGGCATTATGGGGGTTCAGCTGAGAATATAATACTCAGTCAGGCTCACGGTTGTGGACTTTGGGCCATAGGCCGGTGGACCTGCATATTTGGGGGCCCATGTGTTCTACCTCAGTGCTTTTCATATTGCAAGTGATCAGTACGGCGCTGGTTTTAGATGCTGCCGCAAGGCGAATACACAAAATTGAATAAAGCACGACAGCTGTTAGAATGAAATCGAACGGCAGTTCCTAACCAGCGATCAGAGTTGCAATTCTATCAATGATATACCACGTGATAAATAGTACGTTCATACTACTGATACACATAGGACACTTGTTTCACCATGCCAAATTATTACATCAAAATCTCTCGGAGGATAGATTAGTTCGGTAGTTGTGTGCTGCTACTGAAGAATTTCAAAGTTGATTTGGACCAGCTATCCTTGCCGAGAAAGTTTGATTTTGACATCATCCCCTACCGCAAGATATGATTTAGATTTGAACCTTGACCATCCTTTAGCATCAATCATCATGCGACCATACTTTGTACTTACGGTATATTGAGCAGGTTTATTCACATCAAGGATGCGCATGGTAAGAGAAACTTGGCCATGGTCGCCCGGATTGTTGAACGACTCCCTCGTTGCTCTAGGCATTCTCTATTTGCAAACAAGAAGACATACACAAATAGTTAGATCAACACAGTGAATCATGTGAAACAACATGGAAAGAATAAAGAATGAAGCACTTGGGCGGCCAGTGCTTACCAAGAAGGTGGACACGTCGGTTTTTGTAAGGACTTTGGTATATGAAGTGCGAACTGCAGCCCAGTCTGTTGCCAGTGCAACTACTGGTTCCGTTGCCGCTGCATGGGCCGGAGCAGATGCAAGTGCAAGTGTTGGTGTAGGTGCCGAAGCCATTGCTAGTGCCCGTGCCGGTGCGACAGGTAGTGCCGATGCTGCTGCCGGAGATGGTGCTCCTTGTAGAGCTGGTGCCGGTGACGGAGCAGGTGCCGGTGTCAATGCCCGATCCTCCGGTAGATCAGCCTGATCTGCTGATGCGGTCGGTGCCCAATCCTCAGCTGGATCAGACTAAGCTATTGTCGTTGTTAGTGCTAGAGCAAGTGCCGTCAGAGAAGGTGTTGGTGCTTGATCCATTGCTGAAGGTGGTACCGATGTGCGAGACAGCGGCGATCGTGTCTGGTCTGCTATGATCAGCTTTCTAACTTGAGCAGGCTCCGTGACCGTGATCCAGTCTTTTTCTTGATTTCTTTTAAATGTGAGAAGGACTAATTGTGGCGTGTTTGTTAAACCAAACTACGGTTCATCATAGGGATTCATCTTGTACTCAGATAACAGACTGATCCAATTGTTTCAAGTAATATAAGTGATGGACGGTGCCTTAGTGACACGACATAAGAAGTGAAACCTGCAAAAATAACCATCATAGAGCAAACCAAACGGTTTATTCTGTGATGAATGTCACATGGCAAAACCTACATCGTAAAATTGCACCAAAAGAAAGAGAACATGTTATTAAATCAATAAGATTTAGACAGTAAATCAATAAGATTTACTTGATGTGACACGAGTGAATCCTTACCAGGAAATCACTATGTTGAAGTACTAAATAGAAGATTGATCGTCCGACTACGCATGGCATGCAGGGCCCCCGCCTACTCCCACAAGCAAGAGAGTCCAAAGGTCATGACAAATCGTATGGACCGAACATCCATGGGACTGAAAATCCTGGTGGATGTGACAAACCCTGCAATGCATACGGATGTTGGAGTGTAACCATAATTGATAAACCGTCCTCACAAAAAAGATGATCTGATACTTCAAAATATACAGACTATATTGAGTGTATAGACATTAACATAGACTGTTCTCAGGACTCACCACACACCAAAAGCGGCAGTACTAAACAATGCATGGTTCACAAACACAAATCAAGTACTGAACAATAGTACTTACAACAGACAAGCAAAGTTGAACTAATTAAACTCTACAAACTATTTCTTTCCACCGACCTATGGGATGAACCCTGCATAACTGACTAGGCCATGGACTTCGTGAGAAATGTCTACCTACACCATCACCATCTCGTCAACCTTGGAGAACCTAACAGAGTGGTCTTTCCACTCATAAACATGATGATGAAGACATGCCACATCAGATTTGTCGGGAAGCTTTACAAGAACCACAACCTTTGTAATCGAAGGCACATCCAAGAAATTGTTGAGGTCAAGTACAGCCTCAAAGATCACTCTAGCGTATAGGCCAGTGGCCAGACTCAGATCAAATACCAAGATCTCGTTAAGCGTGTTAATTGAAGTATCCGCGAATGCCGACTAGGGCTAGGCCCACCTCTCTCCTAGGCGGTCTCAACTTGCCCTGTCGCTCTGCCACAAAGATCCACCCAGAGGGCCGTCGGGACAAAGGTCCTTTCAACCCCCAATCCATGAATCACTCGCGGGTACTCTACGAGCCGACCAGTCTTTAGTCATCACATGTATCATGTATAAGATATATAGTATAAACCCGTGATCACCTCCCGAGTGATCACGGCCCGATACTATAGCATGGCAAACGGACAAGAATGTAGGTCCACTGATGAAATACTAGCATCCTATACTAAGCATTTAGGATTGCAGGTAAAGGTAACAATAGTAGTAGCAAAGACAGGCTATGCATCAGGATAGGATTAACGGAAAGCAGTAACATGCTACATTACTCTAATGCAAGCAGTAGAGAGAATAATAGGTGATATCTGGTGATCAAGGGGGGCTTGCCTGGTTGCTTTGGCAAGAAGGAGGGGTCGTCAACACAGTAGTCGATCGCAGGGGTACCGGAAAGAAGTAACAGAGGGGGAACATAATAATTAACAGAGCAATCAAAGCCTCACAAAGCATAACATGGCAATACACGGTGCTAGGGGTGGCCTAACGCAGTAGTAGGCGATACTGGCGAAGGGAGAAACATCTGGGAAAGTATCCCTAGTGTTTCGCGTTTTCGGAGAACTGAACTGGAGGGGGAAAGTTGCGTGTTCTCTATGCTAGGGATGTGTGGCGGACGAATGAGCTGAGTATTCGGATTTGTCTCGTCGTTTTGAGCAACTTTCATGTATAAAGTATTTTCATCCGAGTTACGGATTATTTTATATTAATTTTTAAAGATTTAATCCATTTTCCCAAATTATTTGTATTTCAAAATTAATAGACAAAATGCTATGGGTACCCAGCCCTGTGTACACATAATGTACACAAAGGCTGACAGGTGGGCCAGTGGACCCAGTTGATTTGACTGGTCAACAGGAGGGTGGGGCCTCCTTGTCATTGACTGATTAAACTAGTGAGGTAGTTAATTAGTTAACTAAGCAGTATTAATTAACTTAATTAATTACTAAATTGATTAATTAATTATTAATTATATTTAGTTATACTCATAAGGGGGGTTAGCACTTAATCTAATCCGGGGGGTTATCCACACTAATCCAACAGGGGACCGGCTGGGCTCGTGCGAGCATGCGGCGCCGGCGGCCAGCCAGCGGCCGGCGCGGCCACAGCGGTGGTCTGAACTGTGGCGAACGGGGTCGCGGGACGGAGCGGAGCCGGCGGGGTGGGCCGCGGCGATAGCGGCAGGGCTGCACGGGCG